>NC_063439.1:8700465-9000465 GCF_020379485.1 Brassica napus
TAAAAACTGGTATCAATTTGAGATTATGGAATAGCTGACGTGAGTAATCGACCAACATATTAACAGCCATTGGGTAATTTTTTTTTTGTGTGTTATGGTTTGTCAATAAAGCGTTTGGTGAGACCAGTAAAAATAGGGTATTCAGTTTTAGGAAAACACATGCATCATATTTAATCGTAACTTTCTAGATATTGTATTTCAAAATATAGTTAGTATTGTTATTTTCCATATATAGTGGATACTAAAGTATCTTTAAAATATTTGATTAATCATAAAATAAATCTGATTGGTTGTATTTATTGTTGCAGAAATTTATTAAAAATAATAAAAAATGACAGTGGCATTGAAATGTAAATAATTTGAAAAACTAAGGACAAAATCCTAGTAAGGATTTTGCTTTAATAGTATAGATGAAAAATGTTAAGTGCCCCCATTTAAATTCATTTCTAGATCCGTCCCTGATCACAACATCCCAATATTTAATTATTATTATTATTAGAAATTTGGCTATATAATAAAGCTGAGAAACTTGAAAATTCTTCACTACAAACAATTGACAAGTGTTGACAAAAAAAAAATTGACGAGTAAAAGATTTCGCATGTATAGTTCAGTTTTCGCTAGGCTACTATGTTTGTAAATTTTTTTTTGTCGCACCATACGAATACTTTTCTTTCCATTTTTTCTTTACGACACGAAGACTTTTCTTTGGTAAGATTGATTTCTATTCAGCTTTATATGATAAGGGAGGGACTATGATATTTTTTAGGCAGCAACAAACGTTCATTTTGTAAATTATAACTGTTTTTATACTATATACTATAAACTGTTAAGTTGTGGGGTTCATGATCTTTTAGGCTTATGATTAACATTTGGTAAAAGATCTATTCTGTGATTGATTTATAACATATGTCTACTAATTATATTCATAATATATAATTTATATCTAATCAAACACAAAGAATTAATATTGAATCTGAATCCAACAACGATGAAACAATATGTTTTAATTAGTGAAAATCCTAAATTATGTGAACTAATCAAAGTAACGCACTATATCAGATAAGGATATAACTTATCTTTTTGTCATATAGTCTAATGATAATATTCATACTAAAAATGAAATACATGATGAAAAATACATAAGCCGGCATATACATTTGATTTTATTTTATTTTTGAACACAAGCCGGCCGCATATAAATTAAAAGTTATTAGAATTATAAAGGGAATTCCGAGGACACCTGATTCCTCGGACTGTTTTCATTTAACCGGGTAAACCAAGCTGCCAAATATTTCGCGAAAATTGAATTAATGATTTCCGAGGAAATTCCGACGGAAATATTAAATATTTCCGAGGAAATTCCGACGGATAGTTTCCGTCGGACACCTCATTTTATTAGGTCGAGCCCGACCTTTCTTCCCCATTTCTCTCCGCCGCACTCTCTCTTCTCTCTCGCGATTTCCGCCGTTTCCTCCCGTTTTTCTCGACGATTTCCGGCGAATCCGCCCTAATCCTCCTCAATTTCAGTCCTTGCATCATGTATGAACCCTATCCCACTCTCTTAGGGTAGATTTGTATGGTTTTAAGTAGATTTGATGATTTTGGAATGAGATTTATAGATTTTTGTTAGGTTGAATGGTAGGATTGTGTAAAATTCGAGTTTGATTATGTATTTCACTTGATTTGGATTTTTTTTTGGTTTTTATTAATTTTGTGGTTATAAAAATCGAATTTGTAATTATATATATATATGGAAAACGTTTTTTGTATATAAAATCTATTTTTTGCACTTTAAAATCATTTATATATTTATTAAACATTTTTAAAATCTATAAAACTTTTTTTGTGATTATAAATAGTTTTTTTTAAATATAAATCATTTTTTTGTGGTTATAAAACGTTTTATGTATTTTATATATAAAATATAAATTTCTATATTTATTAAACATTTTTAATATTATGAAAACTATTTTTTGTAATTATTTAACATTTTAAATATTTTTTTAAAACTATTTTTCGTAATTATTAAATGTTTTTGGGATTTATTTAAACTATTTTTTAAATTTTTAAACTATTTTTTATTTATTAAAACTTTTTTATTAATTATTAAACTATTTATATTTTTGTGATTAAAAACTATTTTTTTTAACTATTTTTTATTTAAACTGTTTTTTTAATTAAAATTATTAGAACTAATTTTTAAATATGTTTTTTTTTTTAATTTACAGGTCTAATGATGATCAGATCCGGCCTCGCCAGCGTCGTAGCCGGGGTGGTATGGGGAGCCAGTCTCGGGGTTCTTCCAGCCATGTTCAGGATTCCGTTTCGCCCCACAGCTCATACCATACATCTCCCTCTTCATTACTCGCTCCTGCTGCTCCCGCTCCCGCTGCTGCACCCGCTCCTGCTCCCGCTCCTGCTCCTCCGGGTCCTCCGGGAGTGATGAGTGTTGCGGAGTTGGTTCAACAGCCCGGTCGTGACCATCTTCCCTATCTCACTGAGTATCCACATGGACATGGTCAAACATGGTAATTTAACTTTTATTTTTTTAACTATTTTTTATTTAAACTGTTTTTTTATTAATAATTTGTTTTTTTTATTAGGTTCAACCGATCCGGGAACGGGATCAGCGCATGGATCAACCGTATGATGTACTCGGCCCTCGACAGGGGACATCCGACTTTCACTCACTTCCCTCTCGAGAAGCAGCATCTGTGGTTTCGTCAGTTTGCGGTAAGTATTCAAATTTTGAACTTATATTTATTATTTATTAAAACTATTTTTTGTAATTATTAAACTATTTTCTACATTTATTAGACATTTTAAATATTATTAAAACTATTTTTTTAATTATGAAACTATTTTTTTAATTATTAAACTATTTTTTATTTATTAAAACTTATTTTTGTAATTATTAAACTATTTTCTATATTTATTAAACTATTTTTTATTTATTAAAACTTTTTTTTGTAATTATTAAACTATTTATATTTTTGTGCTTAAAAACTATTTTTAAACTATTTCAGCAAGAATTCAACTGGAATTCCGATGATACGCTCTCTATCTATCACCATTTTGTCCATAAAGTTATGGACAACTATGGGAAGCAGATGTACGAGTGGAAGAAGAAGTGGGAAGTAAACAAGGTAGTTTTTAATTTATTAACAATTTTTAATTTATTAAACTATTTTTTAAATTATTAAACTTTTTTTTTTAAATTAAAAGGTCCCAAAGTCGATGAACGACATGGTCTGGAAGGAGTTGTGTGCGCATTGGGATAAAGAAGAGACGAAAGAAACTTCTTCCACCAACTCCAACAACCGCAGGAGCGGCCGTAAAGGAAAGGGCATCTACAAGCATAACTTGGGTGCTCAATCTATTGCCACTCTGGCGGATCGCATGGTAAGTTCAACCGCTTTTTCTTCAATTATTTAAGTTTCAGAATTTTATTTTTTGTACATTTTTTCAATATTTTTAATGTTTGTTTAATTTATTTTTTTCAAGGCGGAAGAAAATGAGGGCGACCCGGTTGATGATCTCGCCCTTATGAAAAGGGCGTATACCAACAAGAAGACCGGCCAGATTGATGATGGTCTTGTGAGGGACGTGGTCGACCTGGTCCAAACTCAGGTGTATGACGAAGTGTCTCAGCTTCAAACCGATGATGACGATTCGACGGCCTCGACCAACTTGTCCCGGGTTCGAATCAACGAAATCGTTGAATCGGTAAGTTTTTTTTTTTAAAGTTCAATTTAATTATTTCTTGATTTTTATTTTATCATCAATTTATATTATCTAAATTTGGTTATTTATATTGCAGTCGGTTCCAAAGAAAAATGGACGTTTGGTCGGTTTGGGTCGTCGCTCCCGGTCGGCTGCTCCTTCTTCTGCACCACCGGCATATGTTGATCCAGAAGTTCTTACGGCTCAGCTGAAGGACAAGGATGATCGGATATCTGCGTTGGAGACCCAGATGGCAGCTCAACAGGCGGGCTATGAGACCCAGAAGAGGCTGAACGAGCAGATGATGGAGATGATGAAGAGGATGTACCCGAACGAGGTGTTCCCGAACATTCCAGACCAGTAGTTTTTTTTTTTTACCAAAAACTCTGAATGTTTTATTTAACTTTGAATATTATCTACTATGTTTTAATGTTTTATGTTTTATTCAATTTTAATTTTAATTTTAAATTTTCGAATTTAAATTTTAAAAATTTTAATTTTTAAAAATAAAAATAATTTTTTTAAAAAATTAATTTTTTCGAAATTTCGAGGGAAAGCAGTTCCTCGGAAAATTCCGAGGAACTTTTGTCCCTCGGAAAATTCCGAGGGAAACATGTTCCTCGGAATTTTCCGAGGAACTGAAATTCCTCGGAATTTTCCGAGGGACTAAAGTTCCTCGGAATTTTCCGAGGAATATTTCGTCGAAACTTCCGAGGATTGGGCCATCGGAATTCCATCGAAATATTCCGAGGAAGACGTCTCTCGGTATATTCCGAGGAATCTTCCGACGAGCTCTGTGTCCTCGGAGTTTCCTCGGAATTTTGCTTTCTCGGAATTCCGTCGGAAATATCCGACGGAATTCCGAGGAAATATGATTTTCCGAGGAGATATTTCCGACGACTTGTTTCGTCGGTATGTCCTCGAAATAGCGTTATTCCGACGACATACCGACGATTTTTTCCCTCAGTATACTGCTGTTTTCTTGTAGTGCGGCATATAAATTAAAAGTTATTAGAATTATAAAAATAAATCTGCTCTTTTCTCCCTCCACTGTCTTCCAGTTATCAGGCTATGAGTACGTTCTTGTTTCAGAAAAAACGATCCTGTGAATTTAATTGGTTAGACTTCGTATATGTTGATTGTCTTCCAATGATTGCAATTTTATGAGAGAAAAAAAGTATGTTGAAGTAGTTTCAGTGTTTCACCTAGTTGTAATAATATCAAACGAAATGACAAAGAGCAACTTGTTCGCTCTAAAAGGACCCAAGCGTAAGCTGGCCAATCAAAACATTGATCGATTCAACATCAAAGTAACGTGTTAATAATCGCCACATGCATGCTCCCAAACATAGACTCCCCACCATACCAACTAATACTGCCATTAGTTTAGCTTTTTTCTTTTGTTTTTATAAATAGGAAGTTTTGAATTTCCAACTCCTCAATTATTAGAATCACGATCAACAATAATAATGCATACAATAGAGTTATAAATATCAATTATTTATTCAAGTACGAAACCCCCGCATCAACTGGGATAATGCGGGGATTCTTTGTTTTTCGCAAAAAGTTAGAGAGAGGAGAGAGAACGTTTTCTCTCAACTCTTTCTCCCACAAATCACCTCGCCGCGAGTTTCTCCCTTCCGTTTTGTTGCTCCGGTGACCGGCGGTGCCTTACCTAGCCGTCGGTCGCCACCCCTCTGGCCCTCTTAGCGTTCCCTGCCTCTTCTCTTGCGGTTTCCTCGGCTTCTCCATCCCCTCTTTGCTTCAACATCTCTAGTTTACCCTAAGATTGCGGCCGGATCCAGGGTTCAAATCAGGCGGAGGGTGTGTGCTCGTCGCCTCCGGAGTGTTGGCGTGGTGGTGTATGGTCGATTTTCCGCAGGAAGCTTCGTTTCAGTTGTAGATCTGAGATTTGATTTGCTGGATCTGGGTCAGATCTCAGCTTGGAGTGCTCGCCGGCTTGCAGAGCGTCGCTGCCTCTGTTCATCTGGTATGGTCTCTCCTGTCTTCTCCTCTCCCATCTCTTGAGGCGGATGCTTTTGTTAGAACTTCCCATCTAGATCTTGTATCTGTGATGAAACGACGATTTGGGGCTATCGTCTGGGACTTCTCTCTTTGGGTTCTGGTCTAGCCAAGCTTGCGATTTTTCCGTCGTATGTAGATTGGAGCTTGCTCCTCTGTTCTTCATATTTCCAGAAGGGAGATGATTCTCGTGTGTCCTGCCTCTTCCTTGTATCTGAAGCTGAATCTTCTTGAGTGTTTGCTACTTTGAGGGGACCGGAGTCGAGAGCTTAAACCTCCGCTTGTCTCAGGTAGTATCATCTCTGTGCCTCCAATGCTCGCTTCTCTTGCTCGGTTGAGGACTTCCGGGAAGTCGATTTGTCATCTTCTGGAGTTCTTGCAGCGTCTGGAGTGGACTCCATTGGTTGTTGATGGCCGGACCGGGACTTAGTCAACCCCGCTTCGCCTGTCCTCCTTTCGGGGTCGCCTTCGGGACAAACCGCGGCTCCTCGGTTTGTTCTCCGGCTGTTCTTCTCCTATGATGTTCACTCTTCGTTACAGGGTCCGGTGCGAAGGCTACGTGAAACTCAACTGGAAATAGATGGCTTCACACAGTTCCTACTTAGCTAAGCTTTACTCATCTCCTTAGGGATATGGTTAAACCTTTATTGTCTTGCAATGTCTTTTTTAACTTTTTTTGGGGCTTTGTTTAGACCTCTGCTTTAGATAGCATCCTTGATGCATTAGGATTTGTTTCAAAACCTGATTGTATCCTCTGTGTCATTACCATTGCCATGATAATGAAATTCACATACTTATCAAAAAAAAAAAAAAAAAAAAAAAAAACTGGGATAATGCTAAACTAACCTTTTAGCAATGAGCATCTAAATTTCATTAAACATTTTTGGAGGATAATGTTGCTAAGTTTGAAAATATTAGCTTTCTTCGACCAATCAAAGTATCATAAATATTGGAATGGTTATCATATTTGTATAAATAACATTCTTTGTACATTCATGTTCCTTTAATATAATTGAAGATAAAATCATTTAGATTTATCTAAAAATGGAAAAGTGGAAATTATTACGTAGAAATCTCAGTCTACATTATTGAACATGTGTCTGACACGAGCTTACTCTTTAATTTAATACGAGAAGACCAAACATATGTGATGAAATGTATCATGGTACTTCACACTATAGAGATAAATTGAGGTGGCAAGATCCAAAATAAAATTGTTTATATGATACATTGATACTTCACTCTGTCAAGATAACGCAGATGTTTTATAATACTGTAATGAGAATTATCGTTGCTTTCTCTTACAAGAAAGGTTACGTACCAGGTCATAGATAAAATAAATTTCTATTTCATATAACACTCCTATTTTTATTCAAGTTTTTCTTTTGAGATTTGGTGATTTGTTTATAATTGTTGTGGAAAGATATTGGCTTCGAATGTTTGAAACCGCTCCGCCCTGCACTGCAGTTAACAGTAACAAATTTTTTTGCAAATACCATGTATCTATACGTTTTTATAACTGTTAAAACTGCACCGCAGTTGAACCGCTTGTCCCGAACCGCTTGTCCCGCCCGCTTAAACCGCAGTTACCATTCGGAGCCATTATTTTCCTCTCGAGCATACTGACTTGTCGGGATTATAGATTATTAGTCATCGCTGATTTTTTTTCGAGATCATAGATTATTAGTCATCGCCGATTTTTTTTCGAGTTATTCTTGTGTTCACCCCTTAGGGTGGGTGAACCTCTAGGTTCACCAACAAATAAAATTTCATTATTTTAAATTCGATATCTTTTAAAAAAGAAAACAAAATATTGTCAAGTTATATTATGTTTTTAAAATAAAAAAGTAAAAAAAATAGTAGTTACAAAAGAAAAGAATTTTTATAAAAAATATTGTTAACGTGCTCAGCAAAACACTAAACCCTAAATCTGAAACCCTAAACCCTTGGGTAAATCTTAAACCCTTGGATAAATCATAAACTCTAAATCAAAAACACTAAACACTAAAATCCTAAACCCTTGAGTGTTTTAGTATTTAGTGTTTTTGATTTAGAGTTTATGATTTATCCAAGGGTTTAGGGTATCAGATTTAGGGTTTAGGGTTTAGTTTTTTCCTGACGACGTTAAAAATATTTTTTTGTAATTATTACTATTTTTTTTATCTTTTTATTTTAAAAACATAATATAGCTTGATAATATTTTGTTTTTTTATAAAAAAATATCAAATTTGAAATAACATAATCCTACTGGTTGGTGAACCTAATGTGATGGGCTGCATATTGATCGCAAAGGAAAAGTAAACACAATGGCCCATTTTTACTGTATCGATAAATTGATATGGGAAGGACAATTGTAGCCTTCCACTTGGGACCGCCATTACCGAGCGTGGTACACGCGATCCACTATATATATCTACACAGGATCTTATCACTCTCACTACCAAAACCTCAAAAGTTAGCTTTGGGGATCATCAAAGCTTCTTCATCACCATGGATCCTTACAAGGTACCATGTTCTTCTTGACTCTTTTGTGCGTGTGTGTGTGTCTTAAATAAATCATGATTCATTATGGTTGTTTTTTCACTGGTTTAATAATAAAAAGAAAGTTAAACTCCGTTAGATCTTACCCTTAACATGTTTTTTCTTTCCAAAAGTTGCTGAGCTACTGGAACACAAAAATGTTGCTTAGCTTCTATGATTGTTTGAGCTATAAGGTGGGTGATGTTGATTTTCTTGGCTGGCTATCTTTAAAACGTGTATTGTGTTATTGTTTCTAGCTACCCTTATATTAGAAGTTATTTTGTTGTTAGTGTTTTTAACTGTTTATTAAACACATGTGATCTAAAAAGTGTGTTTAATCTATTGTTTATACGTCCGACCGCATACTATTTTAGTGATTATCTGATTAATCAGATCTACACACCTGAGTAATCAAATCTAGACGATAGATTAATCAAAACATAAATAAATCTAGGATTTTTAACACTAAAACCCCTAGAGTAAGTTTCATTGGGGTAAAAACCCCTCAATTAAGTATGTAACTTAAAAAACCCTCAAGTTATAGTCTGTTAATGTAATGGTCCCTCCGTGACGTTTAATTAAAATGATGCGTATTGTTTTCAAGAAAAACAACAAGAATGTTATACGACACGACAACGGCATGATGTGTGTTTTCATATTCTTCAAATCATCTAACCCTAATTTTGGAGATGAAAAACGCTACCTTAGCTAGAGAGAGGGCTGAAGATTACTAGTCCGCCATTAGAGTCCTTGACAAGGTCTGATATGATCTGGGTTTTTTTTTTCTGATATGATCTGTTGATGAAGCTTCAGCGCCATTAAAGAAGAAGAACGGCACAAATTGGAGATAACGAATTTTTACAAGGATAGAAAGCTGTCTACAGACCTCACAACTACGTGGTTTAATAACTCAAGTATCATAAAGTCCCATAAATTTTCAGCTTAGTGGTTTCTTGCGCTTCAAGCTTCTTCTTTGTTCCTCTCCTTCTTCAATCAAAGGATATAATCCCAACATAAACATATGGTATTGACCTGAAATTAAAATATAAAACCAGAAATAGCAAATCCCACTCTAAATCCCAAAGGAACTCAGATGAGCCCTAATAATTTGATTTGGGGATTTTTGGGGTCCGATTTTTGGTCTGAGAAAAGAAGATAGAACACGTGACGTTTTTCTAAAAGCTCTGAAACGCAGCATTGGGACTTAACGACAAATACTCAGTTTTTAACGTTACCGTAAACGGAGGAGCTAATACGTTAAAAAACATAACGTGAGGGGTTTTTTCATTACATATTTAATTGAGGGGGTTTTACCCCAATGAAACTTACTTAAGGGGTTTTAGTGTTAAAAATCCATAAATCTAACTAAAACTAGATCTAAAATAAATCGTACATAAGTATATTTCGTCTTAATGAAAACACATATCTATGACCATCCAATCCGCACGTAGATAGTATGAAATATTGTTTTTACGTTAACCTGTATATGAGGATTGTCGTAGTTATTCATACTATAAAAAATGTTCATCTATCCATCAAAAAAAAAAAAACTTGAATATACGAAAGACTTTAAAAGCAAAGCAATAATCGAATAACTTTTTTAGTTTTATATGATAAGTTTTATTTAATAACTTTTTCAAAAAAAAAAGTTTTATTTAATAACCCTATATCTTCGACCCCAAAATTAAAAGCTTCTCGGTCAACCGACGGTCCGGATCCGACCCGGTGAACCGGGTTTCGTTTTTGTTCGGGTTGCGTCATAAAATTTAAATTTGGGATTGTTAATAGAAAAAGACGCGGTTAATAGAAAGTGATATCTTCCAACTGAAGTTAGGATTTCACCGTATGCTGATGAACAATCGAATAATGATGCTTGCAGTATCGTCCATCGAGCGCGTACAACTCTCCATTCTACACCACAAACGGTGGTGCTCCAGTCTCGAACAACATCTCTTCCCTCACCATCGGAGAAAGAGGTATTTCGAAACTGTATACTTTAAGAGTTTAGAGCTAGGATCTTGTTAATGAGAGTGATGAGTTTTCTAAAATTTTGTTATTTTTGTTGTGGGAAGGTCCGGTTCTTCTTGAGGATTACCATCTGATCGAGAAGGTTGCCAACTTCACCAGAGAGAGGTGTTGGGGATGGATTTAACCCATCCACAAAGCCCATCGAACAAAAGGCCCAATCCAGCAAACCGAGTCGACGTCGGCGCAGAAGCCGATTCTCGAGGCTTCAACTTAACCAGGAAGCGCCGTTAGTCGAAGCGGAGAGCAAGCGAAGCGAGGCTGATCGACTAAACGGCTCGGAACGAGCGCCTCATAATCAGGCCCGAAGGGCCGACAAAGCCCAATCAATAAAAAGAGATTAGGTTAAGGTAATCGAACAGAGTATAAAAGGAGAGGAAAGCAAAGGAGAAGGGGGATCGACACTTAGCTACACAAACTTAGCGGCGAGATTAGGGTTTATCATCCGTACAATCATCTCTCTGCTATTTGTACTTTTCCGGTTTAAGCTCTCACGAGCTCCGGCTTGCTTTTACTTTCTCCACCTTTGTAACATCATCTCGAAATCTAATAAACGCCTCTGTTCGACCCATTTCTAGTATTGTTTACTTCTTCTGAGACCAAACTCACCTTAAACAATTGGCGCCCACCGTGGGGCAGGACAGACCCAGCGTTTCTAGACCGATATGACCACCGGAGGTACGAACCCTGATGCCTCAGGAGAGGAGCCGGCACTCACGCCTCCTCCGCCTCCTCCCCTCCTCTCGTCGGAATTCATGAGTTCAGTCATAGCCCGACTTGCTCATCAAGAAGAAGTTCAGAAGACGACGAATGATCAGCTCGCCGCCATTGTCGCTGCTCTTAGCGCCTCCACCGGCAACTCACAACCGCTCCGTCGTTACCTCTTCAATACAAACCCTCCTACTCCGGCAGAAGGACGAACGACGAACCCAGTCGATCCCACTCTTCAACTCGCGGAAACCCTAGCCGCCGATGCTTCTCCTGCAGCGTCAGACCCATCAACTATCCGAGAAATCGCTGAGCTCAAACTAAATTTCCAACAAATGAGCTCGAGGATCCACCAAGCAACGAGCGCAGTACCCGAGATTGACAGTGTCATCGCATCAACATCGCGTACTCCTTTTACCGAGGAACTGACGGAGGTCAAACTCCGAAAGATGGACAAGTTGCGTCTTCCGGAATACAAACCAGGAGGAGATCCCGTCGAGCACTTGACGGCTTTTAATATTGCGGTAGCGAGGGCCAGACTCGCCCCCGATGAAAGAGACGCGGGATACTGCCAACTTTTCATTGAAACACTCAACGAGCAAGCCTTAACCTGGTTCTCGGGACTCGAAGAGAATTCAATTAGAAGCTTCAAAGAGCTCTCCTCGGCTTTTCTCAAGACTTATATCATGTTCACCAAGCGTGAAGCAACGGCGTCGACTCTCTGGAACCTCAAGCAAACGAAGGATCAGAATCTTCGCGATTACATGGAACGTTTTAAGTCGGTCGTGTCAAGAATCAATATCCCAGACCACATCGCCGTCGATGCCTTGAGGAACAATCTCCTTGTGGAATGTAAGTTCCGAGAAGATCTTTATCGATGCACCGCCACGACGTTGCAAGATGCCGTTGCTCGTTCTCACAACTTCATTCGTATGGAAGAAGACACTAAAGCCATCATGAGCAAGCACAACTCGGCGAAGCAATCAGCGCCTAAAAATGCCGTCACAGCTCACGTCGAACCTCGTCAGCATGCTCAAAGCGACAAAAATAACCGTAAGAGCGGTCTCCTTTACGTCGTCGACGAAAACGGGAAGAAGTGGAACACCTTTCATCGGGAAACCGATCCTCCAAGCGAATCCCCTCGAGCAACAGCGCCAGCCACGGTCGCCCAGGTCGATTCGGCAGCGGGATCTTCCCGGACCCCACCAGGGCTTACTAAATCGTGTAAACTCCACGGTGTAAAAGGTCACGACACTTCGGAGTGCAAAACACTTTTTGCGCAATTCCTCTCCTCACTCGAAAGCGGTGAAATTAAGATTCCTCCTCCGAAGCCAAAAAGCGAGAACAGTTGGAGCAGAAACAAGGACAGGAAAAATCAGCGAAAAAATCAAGCAAAACCGCGTCAAGACGACCAAAAACCAAAGGTCGCCGAGCAAATCCCACATCAAGACGATGACGGTGACGCCTCGGCTGACGAGGATCCGCCGGCAGCCAGACAAAGGATTGAAGTCATTCGAGCCCAACCGGAGTCCTCATCAGACGAAGAGAGCGATCTCGAGGAAGCCCTCGACCCGTTGGACTTACGTGTACTCCTCAAACGAAAGACCACGCCAACGACTGACAAGACTCTCGGATCATCCGACCTCCGAGTCGAGCTCAATGCTAAAAGAGCTAAGCATTCGCCGAGCCCAGGATCCTCATTGGCAACTACGGAAGGCCATCCTATCGTCGATCTACGAGATCAGCTTAACGCGCGAGTCGGTGATTTGCGTGCAAAACTGGACCACAAAAAGGCCGGGTCGCCGAAAGAAAGCGAAGACCTCCGAGCTCTTCTCACCAGGAAGCAATCAAGTGTCAGGCCGCGGATCAACGTGATTATGGGAGGATCTCCACCTTGCGGAGACTCCGTACGAGCAGTCAAAGATCACCGACGAATGGTGGATACCTCGCAGCGCTGGCCGCAGAAGTTCCCAACTGATCTCCCAATCTCCTTCTCAACTGGAGACCTTGTCGGAGTAACCTTCCCTCACAACGATCCTCTCCTCGTCGTTTTAGCCATCGATAAGTACGACGTCACCAAAGTGCTGATCGATACTGGTAGCTCGGTCGATATCATTTTTCGCGAAACTCTCGAAAAAATGGGAATCGACTTAAAAGACGTGAAACCGTCATCCAGGACTCTCACCGGCTTTAATGGTTCTTCCGAAGTAATCATGGGAACTATCCGTCTCTCGGTACAAGCAGAGGGAGTAGCACGGATGGTCAAGTTCTCGGTAGTCAGCACCAAGGCTCCCTACCACGTGATACTAGGCACCCCATGGTTATACTCCATGCGAGCAATCGCATCAACGTATCATCAGTGCGTTAAATTCCCGGGAACGGACGGTACGGTTAAGACAGTAAGAGGAGACCAACGGGCTGCGCGAGATCTCCTAATCGCCACGGTCAAATTGCAGCGATCTCAATCACTAGTCAACTCGATCTCCCCTCCTGTAAGCAAGATCTGCCCACAAAAGGAAGAGGTGCTCGAAGTCCCAGTCGACGAATCGGACCCAAGTAAAGTGCTACGAGTAGGCGCTTACTTGTCGGACGAGATGCAGCGCACTATCACAGATTTCTTAAAGCAAAACTTGTCTACCTTTGCTTGGTCGATGACCGACATGAAGGGAATCGACCCGTCCATCACGACTCACGAGCTAAACGTAGACCCAAATATCAAGCCCATTCGACAGAAGAGACGAAAGCTGGGTCCCGAAAGATCCAAAGCAGTTGTCGAGGAAGTCGAGCGATTGTTAAGCGCGGGCTCGATAGCAGAAGTTCGTTACCCGGAGTGGCTTGCTAACCCAGTCGTTGTCAAGAAGAAGAACGGCAAGTGGCGCATGTGCGTCGATTTTACTGACCTCAACAAAGCTTGCCCGAAAGACAGCTATCCGCTTCCGAACATCGACAGGCTTGTCGAATCAACCGCCGGCAATGAAATGCTCACGTTCATGGACGCTTTCTCGGGATACAACCAGATCATGATGCATCCTGATGACCGAGAGAAGACGTCGTTCATAACCGACCGAGGAACGTACTGCTACAAAGTAATGCCCTTCGGGTTGAAGAATGCCGGTGCGACCTACCAACGGCTTGTCAATCGCATGTTCGCCAAACAGCTCGGTACAACGATGGAAGTCTACATTGATGACATGCTTGTCAAATCGATCCGAGCAGACGACCACCTGGTACATTTACGGGAGTGTTTCGACATCCTAAACGCGTACAAGATGAAGCTAAACCCGGCCAAATGCACCTTCGGCGTATCATCCGGAGAATTCCTAGGCTACATAGTGACGCAGCGAGGGATCGAAGCGAACCCTAAGCAAATATCGGCCGTGCTCGATCTACCCAGTCCAAGAAACTGCCGAGAAGTCCAGCGACTGACAGGCCGAATTGCAGCACTAAATCGTTTCATTTCCCGGTCAACCGATAAATGTCTCCCTTTTTATGATCTCCTCCGAGGAAACAAAAAATTCGTCTGGGATGATAAATGTGAGGAGGCTTTTGGTCAGCTCAAATGTTACCTGACGACCCCCCCTATCCTGGCGAAACCAGATGTAGGCGACGTTTTATCCCTCTACATTGCGGTCTCGTCCGCCGCAGTCAGCAGCGTGCTAATCAAGGAGGACCGAGGAGAACAACGACCTGTTTTCTACATGAGCAGGAGAATGACTGGACCAGAAACCCGATACCCAACACTCGAAAAGATGGCCCTGGCCGTCGTCGAATCAGCGAGGAAACTCCGCCCATATTTCCAATCACATTCGGTAGAAGTTCTCACCGACCAGCCGCTCAGAACCGTCCTGCAAAACACGAACAGAGCCGGCCGTCTTACCAAATGGGCGATCGAACTCGGAGAGCTCGACATCACCTATAAGTGCAGAACCGCTGCTAAGGCTCAAGTCCTCGCCGATTTTCTCGTGGAGTTATCTCCGGAACTCGCTCAAGATTTGGAAACCTCGGATTCAACATGGATCCTGCATGTCGACGGTTCCTCGACGAACAAAGGCTCTGGAGCAGGAGTTCAGCTTCAATCCCCATCGGGAGAGCTCATTCGACAGTCGTTCAGCTTCGGTTTCCCAGCATCAAACAACGAAGCAGAATACGAGTCACTCATCGCGGGCCTTCGCCTCGCCAAAGCAGTCAAGGCAAAGCGACTCAGTGCATACTGCGACTCACAGCTTGTCGCCAGTCAGTTCAGCGGTGATTACGATGCGCGCAACGACAGAATGGATGCTTATCTCCGAGTCGTACAAGCATTGGCTAAAGAATTCGAATTCTTCGAGCTCACCAAGGTTCCTCGTGGAGAAAACGTCTGTGCGGATGCGCTCGCAGCACTCGGAAGCAAGCTACGCGATCAAGTCAAAAGAACTATTCCAATCCACCGAATCGAGAAGCCAAGCATCGACATCTCGACGGAGTCGGCTAACTTCGTCACCACAGAACCCGAAACAACGCCCTTATCAGAGACCAACGACGACTCCGAGATGATAGACCAAGATCAGCTACTACCCGACTGGAGGACTGAATTCATCCAATATCTCACCGCGGGCACACTTCCAACGGATAAATGGGCCGCAAGACGATTAAAGAGGCGCAGCGCGCACTATGTCGTCATGGAAGGAGAACTCCACCGAGTAACGGCTAACAAGGTCCTCCTGAAATGCATTTTTGCCGAGCAAACGCAGCTAGTAATGGCGGAGACTCACGAAGGAGCAGGTGGAAACCATTCCGGAGGTCGGTCACTAGCCCTGAAGATTCGGAACTTGGGATTTTTCTGGCCAACTATGAATACCGACTGCGAAGCATATGCCCGACGATGCGACAAATGCCAACGACACGCTCCGAGTATCCACAGTCCAACCGAGCTACTGCGAACTTCCGCAGCACCTTACCCATTCATGCGATGGGGGATGGATATCATCGGACCAATGCCGAATTCTCGCCAACGTCGTTTCGTGCTGGTATTGACCGACTATTTCACCAAATGGATTGAAGCAGAAGCCTTCGCGCAGGTTACAGAGAAGGAGGTTCGCGGCTTTGTTTGGAAGAACATTATCTGTCGCCACGGCCTGCCATACGAGATCGTGACGGACAACGGATCACAGTTTATGTCCGGAAACTTTAAAGATTTCTGCAATAAGTGGAACATCCGACTAAGCCCTTCAACGCCGAGGTATCCTCAAGGAAACGGACAAGCAGAATCCTCGAATAAGATCATCATCGACGGAATCAAGAAGCGCCTCGATCTCAAAAAGGGACATTGGGCTGATGAACTCGACGGCGTGCTCTGGTCGCACCGGACAACCCCCCGAGGAGCGACAAAATCTACCCCTTTCTCGCTCGCTTACGGGATGGAAGCAATGGCTCCAGCCGAGGTCAATGTAACAAGTCTCCGCCGGTCCAAGATGCCTCAGCATGTCGAACTTAATCAAGAAATGCTGCTAGATGCCCTCGACGGGCTAGAGGAAAAGCGCGACCAAGCCTTACTCCGAATCCAAAACTACCAAAACCAAATCGAGAGCTACTATAACAAAAAGGTCCGCTCGCGTCCCCTTGAGCTCGGCGATCTGGTTATGAGAAAAGTCTTTGAGAACACCAAGGAACCCAACGCTGGAAAACTCGGCGCAAATTGGGAAGGACCATATAAGATCACTCGAGTCGTCAAACCAGGAGTATACCGACTCGAGACTTCCCACGGAGAAGCAGTTCCACGAGCTTGGAACTCCATGCATCTTCGTCGCTTCTATTCGTAAAACGAGTAACCTGTCGGAACGAGTAAAATGATTTACATCACCGTTTTACTCCCAAAAAAAAAAAAAAAAAAAAAAAAAAAAAAAAAAACCCGAGTAGATGCACCCTACGGTCACTTCTACTCGTCCAAGTAAATGACTACCAAGTCACTTTTACTTGGACCAAAATGAACTACGAAAGGCTTGATCCTCCCCGGAGGTACGTAGGCATCCCCTCTACGGGGTCCAGCCCCAACCTAATAAAAACACATTTCGTCTCACTCTCCCGAGTAAAAGACCCATCAAATGATGCTAGCCCCTTAACTCGAAAGCGGCGCACGAGCACTCATCCCACTTGGTCGAAGATATCCTGATCAGATATCAAACGACGGGAAAAACAGAGTCCCGCGTCACCGATGCTTGAGGCATTGACCGACTCACGAGCGAAATTTCTGGATCTTATCGCAAATCAGAGAATAATGAGTTGGCCGACCAAATCTCTCTCGGTTACCGCGGAGCATCCAGATACCTTTTCCTCGGAAACTCGTTAAAACTCCTTGCCTTGTTTTTTCTTGTTATATATCTTTGATATTCAATTACGGACAAGGTTGTCAGGAACAACTTAATGAGAAATGAATTACGATTCGAAGCCAAATAAACACTTAATAGGAATTTCAAAGTTTCTACAGAATGCCGAATTCATAGATTCCGAGGAATCAAGGCAACAAAAAAAAAAAGAGAGTAAAAGAAGTTACAACAAACAACATGGATTATCAATCGACCACAGGAAGATCCTTGTCGCCACTGCCGTCACCCTCTCCGGGACCCGATACGCGGCCAAACTTCGTTGGGATTGCCTCGGTAACATTCGCGGCTGGCGTCTCGGTTGGAAGGTCGCCTCCCTTCCCCGGGTCTTCTGACGAGGAAGCCGACGAGCTGGCGTTCTTCGACGCCTTTGCAGAGGAATCAGTCAGCACGATGGTAGGCACAGCCCCGTCTTTCTGGACAACCGGTCCCTCTGATGTTCGCCCCGTTGGATCGACGCCTTGGTCGATATTCTGATTGGACGATACGGCCGTTTGAGCAGGTTTCTCCGTCGGGTCTGCCGATTGGGGATTTCGGTCGGCGAGGGGAGTACGAAGAGCAATGGCAGCCTCTGAATCGATTAAACCAATGTTCGATCCAAACGGGTCGAGCTGACGCCAAATCTCTTCGATCAGAAACCGGGATTCCAACACTAACGGGGAGAGACGAAGGTCTTCTGCCGGAATTTCCTTTACTTCCAAGCGTTCTGCTTCCTCTTCATAGTGCCTCTCTTGCTCAGCGAAGAAATCGATGGTTTCCTGCGGGATCTCGACGCCTGAGGCCTTAATCTGCTCGAGACATTTCCTCGTTCCGAAGGCTTGGCTGTAGAGGCACCTAGCATCGTCATACTTGTCCCGTTGATCCTCACGAAGAGAAATCCTATGGAAGCGTTTCTCAGCCTTAGCAATCATGGCGATCAACACGCGAATCCTCTCGTGCGTAACCTCGTACCTACGAGATTTCCGAAGCCTTGCCATCTCCTCGGAATGCCTAAGCGATTCCGCGGCTATCCTCCTTTCTAGGTCGACCTTTTCTTTCCGCTGCTTATCCACCACGAACTCGAGATTGTTCATCGCCTCCTTACACATCTGCAGTTCAGCCGCATCAGACGTTCGCGTCTCGTCAAACGCTTTCCTGAGAGATTTCTCCCGAGCAATGGCTTCAGCCTTTTCCCGCGAAGACACCCGAAGAGCCTCCTCCGCTTTCTTCTTGGCTTCTTCGCTCTCGCGGATCTGCTCTCTGGCCCGCCTAAGGGCCGAGTCATACTTCCCGATCAAAACATTCCAGTCGCCGTGACTCTGATTAAAAAAAAAAAGGAGAGACTTAGCCAAAATAATTTTAGGCTCAGGAAAGAAGGAAACAAGCAACCGCGTACCTTTACCGACGAGCAAGAAGCATGTTCATACTCATCTTTAAAGATGAGGTCCCCCACTGAAGGAAGCAAGTCAGGACCGCCTTTGACTAGTCGCAGCAAGCGAGCGCAATCCTCCGGGTAACAGGCCAGCGGGAGTTCTCGGCTGAACTCGAACTTAAACCCATCCTCCGGGGTCTCCTTGGGACGGCCGGACACACGGGTTTCGGAACCTTCCGTGATATGAGCCGAAGAATCGCCCCTCAGAGGGACTCGCGGTCTTTCAGAGGCTGGCAATTCCCTCGGAGTCTCAGAGAGGCCTTGATCACCCACTAAGGCTCCGCGATTCTGCTGAGAGCCTTCTCGTCTTCTCCGACGCAAAGCGATGGTCTCATTCTCGTCATCATCCGAGGTCCCAACCTCGGGAGTAGCGTCAGGGACCAAGGCTCGGAGTTCCTCTTCGCAAACCGAGGATGGTCGGGGCGCGGAGAAGTCTTGCTTCTTCGTTTTCTTTTTTCTGGGAACGTCTTCCACAGGTGGTTCCGCGGCTTTCCTCTTCTTACTACTCTTCTTCGAGGGATTATCCGGATCGGTTTGACCTATCTCGTCAGACTCTTTCCGAGTCTCCTTGCCTCTCTTCTTCTTCGAGGCCTTTCCCTGAGAAGAACCGCCAGCGGGCGCCTGCTCGGCGATAACGGGGACGACGTCCGTAATCTCGACTCCCGCAGAGCCGTCAGTACCCTTTTTGGCACCTATCTTCCCCGCCGTAATAAGGCTCAGATCGGGCAATTGCTTCATTGTTCGGGCTTGATTGATTTCCTTTTGCTCGGCTCGGGTAAAAAGAGACAACCGTTTCAGGGTCGATCGGTTGATGAGAGGAAGCAAGTCCGAAACCCAACGCTCTGCGAAAAACAAAGAAAAATCCCAATAAGACTTTGTTCGCTTGATAGGAAACATAAAGGAGGAGCGAGAACTTACGACTCGCAATCCGTTCTACAGATCTTTGAATTCTCTCCCGAGTAAAATCCTCCCAGTGATCTTGCTTCTGCAACGCGACAATCCGAGCACTCTCCTTCCAATCCTCGGGGTACGTAGCGAGATTCGGATGACCAACTACAAAAAGAAAATATAAGCGTTAGACGAGCACACACCACAATCGTCACATAAGATAGCGTGCAGTACCCATCTCTGCATTCCAGAGAACGCGGTAACCAGACTTCGGCGGCTCTTCGAACGCCGACCTGTTCGACTTCACGTAGAAGTACGAGCGCTGCCAGTCTGAAGTTTTGGTCGGATAACCCGTGACCACGTTATAGTTTGGGCGCATTCTCGTCGAGACGAGCCCATCGTCGGAAATCGAAACTGAAGTCAATTCCTCAAACGACCTCACACTCATCAATGTCCCCGCCTCAGCCGCGATCACCGATAAAACGACCATCAACCGGAGAGAACCGTTCATCAACTGGCTCAAAGCGACTCCTCTGCGGAACGCGTAAGCCGTGACGATTCGAGGAATCGGGAACCATAATTTCGTGTCGTTCCTGAAATACGACTCGTAGATGCACTGATATCCCTTCGGAGGCGACCAAGGCCTCTGGTCCCGCTTTGGAATGATGAACGAGACCCCGTGTGCGTTGAGATCTCGGAGGATAGCTTCCACCGACTCCACGGTGGACTTCGTCCTCTCGACGTTGGACCAATCTTGTCCGTCGACGACCGAAGGTCGAATTCTCCAAACCTCCATTGGACTCTCCTCGGCGAAGATGTTCCCGGGATAATAGCTGATCGGAACAATCGAGGTGTCGACCGCTTCCTGACCGTCGTCATCGCCCCGGAACTGTTCCCTCGCTTCCGAGACCAAGAGACGCTGCGATAAGTTCATATTTTCCGAATCCATCATCGCTTCGTGATGGGTATCGTCAGAATCCCGAGAAGATACCGCCCCCTTTCCCTTTTGTTCTCGCGTCAAACGACGGGGTGACGACATCTCGGATAATCGCAGATCTAAAAACAAAGATAAAGAGAGAGAAGGAGCGTAGAGAGAGAAAGTACCTTTAGCGCTGCGGAGAGAAATGAAAAGAAGTGGAGAGGGGGGGAGCTATTTATAAGAAAAGATAAGCGCGGAGATCAAGGCGCCATCATTACGCCTAATAAGGCCTAATTGGGCCTAAACCCAATTAGGCGCGTGGTCGACAGATGCGCCGGTCCGTCTTCTCGACCCGTAAGCATTTATCTCACGATCGCAACGCGTGAAAAACGGACGCGTCAATCCACTCTCTCGATCGAGAAGTATCGATCGAACGGGTCGACTCCTCAACGGTCAGTCGCTTGCTCGGGTTGAACCTTTTGTTCTCCGAACCACAGACACCAAATTCATCGAGGATCGATTGCTCGACCATCAATAAACTGGGGGGGGACTTACTGTTGGGGATGGATTTAACCCATCCACAAAGCCCATCGAACAAAAGGCCCAATCCAGCAAACCGAGTCGACGTCGGCGCAGAAGCCGATTCTCGAGGCTTCAACTTAACCAGGAAGCGCCGTTAGTCGAAGCGGAGAGCAAGCGAAGCGAGGCTGATCGACTAAACGGCTCGGAACGAGCGCCTCATAATCAGGCCCGAAGGGCCGACAAAGCCCAATCAATAAAAAGAGATTAGGTTAAGGTAATCGAACAGAGTATAAAAGGAGAGGAAAGCAAAGGAGAAGGGGGATCGACACTTAGCTACACAAACTTAGCGGCGAGATTAGGGTTTATCATCCGTACAATCATCTCTCTGCTATTTGTACTTTTCCGGTTTAAGCTCTCACGAGCTCCGGCTTGCTTTTACTTTCTCCACCTTTGTAACATCATCTCGAAATCTAATAAACGCCTCTGTTCGACCCATTTCTAGTATTGTTTACTTCTTCTGAGACCAAACTCACCTTAAACAAGAGGATCCCTGAGAGAGTGGTTCACGCCAGAGGAATCAGTGCTAAGGGTTTCTTTGAGGTCACACATGACATTTCAAACCTCACTTGTGCTGACTTCCTCAGAGCCCCCGGTGTTCAAACTCCGGTCATCGTCCGTTTCTCCACCGTGGTTCACGAACGTGCCAGCCCTGAGACCATGAGGGATATTCGCGGGTTTGCCGTCAAGTTTTACACCCGAGAGGTACAGATTCTTGTTTTACCATTTTAATAAATGTTCTATGTATTTGACTTTTATGAGAATTAATATCATGCTACTGCTATTCAGGGAAACTTTGATCTTGTTGGGAACAACACTCCGGTGTTCTTCATCCGTGATGGGATCCAGTTCCCGGATGTTGTCCACGCGCTGAAACCAAACCCCAAGACAAACATCCAAGAGTACTGGAGGATACTGGACTACATGTCCCACTTACCAGAGAGCTTGCTCACATGGTGCTGGATGTTTGATGATGTCGGTATCCCACAAGACTACAGACACATGGAAGGTTTCGGTGTCCACACCTACACTCTAGTTTCCAAGTCTGGAAAAGTTCTCTTCGTGAAGTTCCACTGGAAACCAACTTGTGGAATCAAGAATCTGACTGATGATGAGGCTAAGGTGGTTGGTGGAGCCAACCACAGCCATGCAACTAAGGATCTCCATGACGCCATTGCATCTGGTAACTATCCTGAGTGGAAGCTTTTCATCCAGACAATGGATCCTGCGGATGAGGATAAGTTTGATTTCGACCCGCTTGATGTGACCAAGATCTGGCCTGAGGATATCTTGCCTTTGCAACCAGTTGGTCGTTTGGTTCTGAACAGGACCATTGATAACTTCTTTAATGAAACTGAGCAGCTCGCTTTCAACCCAGGTCTTGTGGTTCCTGGGATCTACTACTCTGATGATAAGCTGCTTCAGTGTAGAATTTTTGCTTATGGTGACACTCAGAGACATCGTCTTGGGCCTAATTATCTGCAGCTACCGGTTAATGCTCCTAAATGTGCTCACCACAACAATCACCATGAAGGTTTTATGAACTTCATGCATAGAGATGAGGAGGTATGTCTTTAGCACCACCACTTGAGATGAACTTGTTGGTCTTTTTACTTGAAAATAAAAATATTTATTGGTTGTTTGCATTTTTTTTGTAGATCAATTATTATCCCTCAAAGTTTGATCCTGTCCGCTGCGCAGAGAAAGTTCCTATCCCTAACAAGTCTTACACTGGAATCCGAACAAAGGTTCGTGATGCACGCCATGTCTCTTATAAATCTTCAAAACCTTATCTCATTTTAGTTGAATTGTCTCCTAAAATAGCCTTTGCATTGCTTATGTGTTTGCAGTGCATCATCAAGAAGGAGAACAACTTCAAACAGCCTGGAGATAGATACAGATCATGGGCACCAGACAGGTAAAAAAGAAATCTCAACTCTCTACAAAACTCTCAAAAAAAACCTCTCTTACATAACCTCTCACCTAAACTCACTTGACAAAGCTTAAATTACTAAACTTCAAATGTTATATTTATGGTCACTACAGGCAAGACCGGTTTGTTAAGAGATGGGTAGAGATTCTGTCAGAGCCACGTCTCACTCATGAGATCCGTAGCATCTGGATCTCTTACTGGTCTCAGGTCAGGACAAGAAACATAAATCTCTGCTTATTTTTTTGTTGAATTTTAGCTAAACTAACATTCTTAATCTCTTTATCTCAGGCTGATCGATCTTTGGGACAGAAGCTTGCAAGCCGTCTCAACGTTAGGCCAAGCATCTAATCTTCATATTTGCTTGTCGTCTGAAAAGTACAATCGTGTTCGATCTATCATCTGTTGGTCACTTGGTCGTTAAATTCCTCAAAAAAAAAGTATTATTTCTTGGGTTATTATTTCGTCTATGTATTGATACTCATGCTTCATGCATGTAATCCTCTAAACCGATGTCTCCTTCATGTTTTACGGTCACTCTCTTTGTAATTTTTAAAGAATAAATCAACGTTTCTTGAAGCAGTATATACTATATAGCTTATTATAGTGGAGTATATATAAACATATTTCGACTATTAACATTCAATTTATTTTGAATATTATAACTAAAGCAAAGGCTTTGGCTAATTATAGCTAAAGCAAAGACGATGTATCCACACGTCGTTAAACGGATGGGCTACTGATTCGAGAAAATAGTCATTGTGGGACAATCACGTGGTACCCACACGACCGTTTCTAGAGATATTGTCTCATTTTTCTACGGTGGGCTAAAAATAAGATATGTTTGATCGCTATAAAAACGTGTTGGAAACAGTGATGAAGGGACACACGCCGATAAAGTTGATAACAAAAATACATTACACCACAAGGAAGCTAAGTTCGGATCAAATCAGTCTTTTGCATCATGGATCCTGAAAGGGTATGTTCATGTTGAAGAATACTTGAATATGGTTGATTTATCATATATTTTGTGGTGTCACTGTCATGTATTAGGAAACATCATCATTTGCCAAGATTTTTCTCCAATTATTTGTCTTCTGATGATGATGGATCAATTGTTGGGTGCAGGTACGTCCTTCAAGCGCTCATGATTCGCCCTTCTGGACTACTAACTCTGGTGCTCCAGTCTGGAACAACAACGCCTCTTTGACTGTTGGACCCAGAGGTGGATCTTTTAACTTTTATATATATATAACAATTATGGTTTCTATGCCAAATTTTTATGTTATATTTTTAAAAGAAATTTATATTTATATTTATATTTATAATTATAATTATTTTGAAAGATTTATTTATGCGCAGTAAACCAGCTTGGATGCCAAATTTTTATGTTACTCTTAATGTTTATTCTCTTAGCTCGTTTGGTTTTTATATCTCGTCAGGTCCAATCCTTCTGGAAGACTATCATCTGATCGAGAAACTGGCCAACTTTGACAGGGAAAGGATTCCTGAGAGGGTTGTTCATGCGAGAGGTGCCAGTGCCAAAGGTTTCTTTGAAGTCACTCATGACATTTCAAACCTTTCTTGTGCTGATTTCCTTCGAGGAACCGGTGTTCAGACTCCTGTCATTGCTCGTTTCTCAACTGTCATCCATGAGCGTGGCAGCCCCGAGACTCTAAGAGATCCTCGTGGTTTCGCCGTCAAGTTTTACACCAGAGAAGGGAACTTGGATCTTGTTGGAAACAACTTCCCTGTCTTCTTTGTCCGAGATGGAATGAAGTTCCCTGACATGGTCCATGCGCTGAAACCAAACCCCAAGTCTCACATTCAGGAGAACTGGAGGATACTGGACTTCTTCTCACACCACCCTGAGAGTCTCCACATGTTTTCATTCCTCTTTGACGATGTCGGTATCCCACAGGACTACAGGCACATGGACGGCTTTGGTGTCAACACTTATGTCCTAATCAACAAAGCTGGAAAAGCTCATTACGTGAAGTTTCATTGGAAACCCACTTGTCCGGTTAAATGCTTGTCTGATGAGGAAGCTATCAGAGTTGGAGGCACCAATCACAGCCATGCAACTAAGGATCTCTATGACTCCATTGCAGCTGGGAGCTTTCCAGAGTGGCATATGTTCATTCAAGTCATAGATCCTGACCATGAAGACAAGTTTGATTTTGATCCACTTGATGTTACAAAGATCTGGCCTGAAGATATTTTACCCTTGCAGCCTGTTGGCCGCTTGGTTTTGAACAAAAACATTGACAACTTCTTTAATGAGAATGAGCAGCTTGCTTTCTGCCCTGCTATTGTGGTTCCTGGTTTCCATTATTCAGATGACAAGCTACTCCAGAGCAGGATCTTCTCCTATGCTGATAGTCAAAGGCACCGTCTAGGACCAAACTATCTCCAACTACCTGTCAATGCTCCAAAGTGTGCTCACCACAACAATCACCATGAGGGTCTCATGAACTTCATGCACAGAGATGAGGAGGTAAGATCATCCGAATTGAGAATCTCAAAAGTTATTTGAGAGACTTGCATATTAAAATGTTATTAATTTTTTGTGGGAGAACTTTGAGAAAAATCTCAGTGTGCCCTAATCAGCTCTTTAAAATGCTTATTTCACAATCATTTTTAAGTTTAATATGAACTGCTTGAGTTGCTTTCCAGGTGAATTACTTCCCTTCAAGGTTGAATCCGGTTCGCCATGCTGAAAAATACCCTCAAAATCCTATTGCCTGCGCTGGAAACCGTGAGAAGGTCATATTCATCTCCATGCATAATTAACGTACACATAAGAAAGTTGTATAACAAATGTTATTCTTTATATGACAGTGCATGATTGAGAAGGAGAACAACTTCAAGCAGCCAGGGGAAAGATACAGATCCTGGGATGCAGACAGGCAAGAGAGGTTCGTGAAGCGTTTTGTTGATGCACTTGCTGAGCCTCGTGTCACGCACGAAATCCGCAGCATTTGGATCTCTAACTGGACTAAGGCAGACGAATCTCTTGGACAGAAACTAGCCACTCGTCTTAACGTGAGCCCAAATTTCTGAAGACTTAAGTAAATGCCCCCGTAACAGAACATGCTCCTCTTACGCTTTGGTTTCGAAGTAATCTCTTTGGTAATAGATACATAAAATAAAACAGTGACAATAAAACTCTTATAGAAGGGTAATACGGTATATAAATCACTTCCAATGCTGAGATATTCAAAATAAGTTTCTCAGCTATGAACTATTTTGATATGTTTTTGTTAAGTAATTAAAGCCGTTTATAAACTGATAAATGGTTAGTAGGTTCCCTATAAGTATTCTATTTTATTTTAATTTTTCCGATTTTTATTTTATAATTTTGTTATTTTGAGATTTATATTCAACGAGAATTTCTACGTTGAAGAAGCTCTAATTTCTATTTTGTAATATTCTTTTCCAAATATCAACAAATATTTTGTAAGGCAAATAATAAGAAGCTGTTTGGGTTATATATAATTTACAAGATATATAATCCGTTGGGCTACTTTAAATGGATTTATTCGTTTTATGTTTTGGTCTCGAATTAATTAGTGTGCTTATAATTAATTATTCCAGATTTGCATCTATGACGTGAGCTTATAGTTGGAATATTATTGTGGGTATAAAGTCAGACGCACGATCATGATTAAAAACAAAAGTTTTCTCAAGTATGTCCATATAGTCGGAACTTTTAATTGGTCATTGTTAGACCATCTTTAACCCTATAACCCCATATGGGTTTCTTAATGATTTTTTAATTAATTAAATAAACTTTAATTGTACTTAAGAACTATAGTTAAGAAACTTTTAAAATGTGTGCTCCAGTGGTAGTTTCTTAATTAGGGGTTCTTAAAAAAATTTAAATTGTGTTGTTAAGCTTGTGTTGCAAGCAATTGGAGTTTCTGATGCCTCCAAGTAATATATATATATATATATA
The DNA here is from genome assembly GCF_020379485.1 of Brassica napus. Taxonomy (NCBI): domain Eukaryota; kingdom Viridiplantae; phylum Streptophyta; class Magnoliopsida; order Brassicales; family Brassicaceae; genus Brassica; species Brassica napus. The sequence continues at coordinate 8,727,509 of NC_063439.1, forward strand.
TATATATATATATATATATATAAATACAGGAGAGGTGGAAGCTGAGGCTGAAAACAATAGAAGATGGCTTGAAGGGTACAAACACGTTTTCTATCTGTCAAACGACTACAAAGACTGTAAAAACTGGCAAGATTTTAGGATTCTTGACGAGTGGCGGTGGAGGATCAAAGAAAAGGTCTAGTTCTCAGCCACGACGCTCAGTTACAGGAAGAATCCATGCTATGAATCAGCCGATCAACAGTGCTGCAGAGACTGATGGAAAAGAGAACTCAAAGATTTCAGCAAACGGATTATCTGATCATGATGCTAAAGAAGAAGATATGGTTTCAGGGTTTTTGTATGACAGGCTTCAGAAGGAACCATATAGAAGAAAAAAATAAAAGGCATGTCTATTTACATGGTACTCAGTGTAAGGTGATGTTGCCTGCTGTGTAGAAGCGCAAGCCGTGTGAGGATGAAACGAGTTTGATACCTTTGTAAATCTTGTGAGAGCATCGGCATGGTTTAGGAACAGAGAGGGGTTTGATGGAACAAGCCTTCTCTAGGTCAGGAATTGCGTGTAGGTGAGAAGGAAGATCGATGTTGAATTGTGACAGCTTTGATCACTTTGGATCTACTCCTATGTCCAGTATGGCACATGATACCAACGGTAGCACCTGCATGACAGATGATGATGTGTTAGAGACCTGTATAAGGGAGAGAACTAGTTTTCCAGTACGTACCAGAGATACGGTCGGCTGAGGAAGAGAGAAGAGAGGCGGTGAGGATGACGGAGGAGAGTTTGATGTCTTAGCCTGTGCCACAGCACCCTCAAGCATGAAGACAAGACTTGCAGATCTACTTGCTTCAACAACTCTTCTTGCGTCCGTTTCTTCCTCAAAGCCGAGAAAGCCTTCTCCTTTCCATGTTCCCGGATTAAGTCTCTTGCTCCTTCCTTCTCAGCTTCAATTACTTTCTCAACCTAATTTACAAAAACTTATGAAGGTGGGTTAAAATGGAATAAGCCAAGAACTCAAAAGCTTGAGCCTTTTGTTGTCATCAGTACTAAATAACAATCAAAACCATTTATAACAACAGAGGCTTATTCTATCGAATGAAACAAAAGTACAATCACAGTTCATATAGAAAGGAGATAAGATTGGATCAAACAATACCTTTGTTTCAACTTTGGAGGTGCGAAGGAGAGCTTGGAGGTGCAAAGGAAAGCCAATTGAACAAACAATACGTTTGTTTCAACCTTGGAGGTGCGTAGGAGAGAACGACAGCCATCGTCGTCTTGCGTCTTGCGGAGACAACGAGGGAAGCGGCGGAGAAGCCGAGAGAAACCAAAGAAAAGAAAAAGAGAAAAGAAAAATAGAAAAATATATGCTTTGCCTTTCGTTAGCTGACACGTGGAGGAAAAACCCCTTTAGTTATCGATCACAAAAATCCTTTCTTAAGGATCGATAACTCCCCTTTTATTTAGTTTTCATTTAATTAAATACCCAATTAACTTTAAAACCCCACTTAAAATCCCCCGTTAAAGATGCTCTTAGGATGCAAGATCGCATATTACAATTTATATTTTTTATGTGGGGAGGTGGGGTTGCTAATTATTCCGCTGCTAGTGGGAATGAAAAAGAAAAATGAGACCAGCCCATTTTAATTGTATTTTATATTCTTTAACAACTTGTTCTAAACTTTAATTAGCTAATACAGTCTGACTAATCTGATGTCTCGACCACTACTTTTTGTCTTAAAAAGAAACTCAGCTCAAATCAGGTATCGGCACATGGTTCCACAGAAAACCTGTATAGAAAAACTTAATCACCAATTATTAACACTTCCATGTATGCTTTTAAGTATAATTGCAGTGAAAAAAAAAGTATGACTGCAGTGTCTAAGTTATTTAAAAAGAATATATATCCTCCAGATTACGTATTAACATATGCGTAGATATTAGACGCTACCATTTGTGGATTTAAAATAAACTAGCTACAAAGTTTAGCTTTAAATTTCTTAATAATGAGTTTAAATCATCCATTTTTCTTATGGTTTTAAGTTGTAAGGATTTGTTTTCACTTTTTTGTAACAAAAAATATCTAAATCGACAATATCGTCATGTTGATACCATACCAGGTTCCATTAGTACCTTCTCTGCTGTGGCAGGTATTCTAACGTATCTTTGCATAACTAACTAGTACAACATGATCTGCCAACACCAAATAATCATGCTTGGAGTACTAGTTAACCGGTAGGAGTGTATATCCATCTTTATTTAGGTCTAGAATCTAAATACAGTAGTAAATACCATTGGTGTTCTAAAATACAGTTTTCAATTTCACAAAAGAAAAAAAATAACTTATTAAGTTGTAGTGTACCAAATTATAGATCGAAGTTGCGCATCTTAAGAGATTATTAATTTAATCTTGGAAGAATTTGTATGATAACCATAGTAGAAAAAAAAATATAGCCATGCATCGATAAGTGTGATAATTTGGTATTAAAGTGGATCAATCTCTCTTTTCCGGCGCGTGATTATTTGAATGAATTGTGTGATATTGTGTTATACTATATTTGGCAAATAGATAGTACAAAACAATCAAGTCACAACAATAACATATCATAACGAAGAAAATTAAAACTAAGAGAGGAAATGCGAGGAAGAATAAAAGCAAAACATAAAGGAAGAAACAAATAATTGTTGTTTTGAATATAGAGAGGAATGATGGAGAGAGAGAGATAAAGAGAAAGAGAGCAAGAGATGATATTGTATATTATTTATCTATTTTATGTTTCTAAATAGTTTGGAGCACAACAAAATTGTGTCTTATTTGAAAACAAAATATGACTATCTTTATATATAAAAGAAGGTTTGTATCCCTCCCAGGTATGCCACATGGGATGACAGCTTGGAAATTCGAAGCCTGTGAGCATGACACGTGTCCCGCATCCAAAAACGCATCACTTCATTTATTCTAAAAATATGACGGGTTGCGTTATGTGTTTGGGCTTTGTGTTTTCTGATGAAACTCAGCCCAAAGTCAAATGACGTAAGCCTCTCCAGCCGTGTTTCTTCAGAATTTAGGGTTCATCACGTTTTTTGTTCTACGCCGTTCGAAAGCTTGAGATGCTGGACTCGATGTGAGGAATAGTTCTATTCGATAGATTTTGATCGCGTCGTTTGATCTTCCAGGATGGTGTATAAGACGAATTGTCATGAGGCATCCCTGGTCGAGTTTCACTGGTATCGTTTCATTTGAGGTTCTTCTCCTCTGAAACTAGGTATGGGATCCATTGAAGTCTCCATAAACAACCATCTTTATTTCTTCGACTATCATTCAGATCTTATTATCTCTCTTCAGGCGATCCTTCTTCCATCGACACATACTCCTCGATTCTAAGGTTATTTCGTTCTTAAATAATTTTGGGAATCTCTATCTCTCTTTGTTCACCTGTTGAATCGATTTAATGAAGGTGATTTACAGGAGACATGGCCAGAGCCATAACTGTGAACTCCTTCAGATCTTACTCTGTCCGACAGATCTTCCGAGCATCTCACGGTTTCGGTGATTCTTGCTTGGCTTAACAACGGCGGCAGTGAAGATGGCGGTTCTTGCTTGGCTCAAAGGCGGGGATTGGAGCATGGTGAATCGAGAGTGGTTCGGGCAGGACGAGGTTTGGCTTAAAGCTCCGACGAGGCGATGCTGCTAATAGTGACGTCCAATGATTATGGTGCTTACTCTGAACATTACCAGGATCCTTCTGATATATCTACAGGTAAAAAACATTGTTTGTAGCATTTATAGGTTTTATTACAGAGGGAAATACAAAAAAAATAGTTGAATGAAACAAGTGCTTGAGCACTACAATAAGAACAAGTTAAAGATGACATCTCACCTTCGAAAGCATCCGTCTTGGAATAAGAATTTTGCATCAGCGGTCTTGGTGGTTATATAATGCAGGTTTGTTCAGTGGGCTCAGCGAGCAATCGATACATCACATGTTGAAGCAGAGAGTAATGAGAATGGTATTGGTTTTGGCAAGCTTATGGATGTTACAGTGGTAAGTTTTTCTCTTCGTGTGTTTTTGCTTAGAAAATTATAGTTAAAAGACTTTTTGAGTTGTTAATGACTAAAGGCTATTCGATGATTTACAACAGGATTCATAGCGATGTATAACATAAGCTAGCGGAGATGTCAATTGCTCATTACTCTTGAGTCAGCATTTTTTCTCGAATGGAAAATGTGGACTCTTGGAGTTCATTGAGAAACGGATCAAGGTGAATGGTCACAAGGTGATTGTTCTTGCTGAAGAAGCAGAGCGAGAATTGATGTGCAAAAGCATGGAATCTAACAGACGCCTCTGATAACAAGCTTCTTAAAGATGTCGCTTTTGGCTAGAGCCATAAAGCATCAAGGTAAAAATTAGATTAATAGTTTCTCTTATGCCATTTCAGATATACTCTTTTATGGTTCAATTGTTTGGTTCAAAAGCCAGTAAACACACGTAGCCCTGATTACATATTTTTTTAGGTCAGTCTATGCTGAATCTATTTGGTTTCCTTCTTATTTCATTTTGTAAGAAAATCAAGTTACGAAAGAAAATTATTTATACATAAACTCAAGTTCACATGTTTGAGAGCTGTTTTTTTATTCAACATTAATTTTATTTTCAATTTGTTCATGTATTGAAGAAATGGAGGGAGCAGCTCTACAGTTTGAGATCTATTGGAGTTGGTAAGTGAAGAATTCCCACAAAAGGGGTTTCTTGATGATGTTGCATCCGCTGCTCAAACCAAATCACCAGAACTACTCCAAAACACATTCAAAGCTAAATTTACTCAGGGGAAAATAGATCAAGGATAAATAGATTCGGGTGAGTAGTTTTATCTTCTCATTGTCTTCATCAGTAAAGAGTTTGTTCCTGGGAATAAAATGGCATTTGCTTATAAAGAGAGTATTCAGATACGAAATGTTATAACATGTGTCGTTTGAAAGACAAAACTGCTCAAAGAGCTGCCAGAGAGTCCATGGCTGCGTATGGAAGTTGGAATCAAAGAGGCAAAGAGAAGTCAGCTTTTGTTTTTGATTTTCACCCTCTTCACTTGCATAATATAATCAGACATGAAAGGGTTATAACTTTATCTGTTCAGTGTTTGCCCCTCTGGTGTGTGTTTGTTGATTCATCTCTTGGACTCCTCCACTATTATCAACTTTTGGGAGTAATTTTAGATCCATCAAAGCCCTGAGTTTAATCTTTTTGTGGTTCCTTTAAAGTTTCAATCAAGTAATAACGTATAGTATGATACATTTTTACAGGAAAATGACAGTGGCTTTTACACCGGTGGCCCATTTCCTCTTTGTATCTGGGATGACCATACTGTCTACTAAGGTGTGCGTTGGTGGTGATAAAAAGGAGAAAGAAGCAACTCTTACAAAAACTTCATTTGGTTTCATGACCAAAAACTCTCAGGACACATTATTTTCCAAGTTCACCAAGAAGGCATCCATCGCATAGGTTTTACGAGGATGAAATATGTGCCATATTAGTATCTATTTGAATAATGCTTACGGATCAATATCATACCTTTTATCTACTCTGCTATGTTTTCTTCAAATATTATTATAGATTATGTTTAAGTTTGAACTTATGGTTATATATTACTCCTAAGTCATTCAAACAAAGTTTCATATATGTACTCAAAATGTCAATCCATTAATTTTTTTTTTAAAACCCAGTCAATAATATTTAAAAATAAAATAAAACTACGTGTGAAAGGTTGAGCATATTTCACTGTTTGAAAAAAAAAGAATATGGTTTCGATCGTGATTAAGTTGTGATGGCTGTTGAGACTTTAGCTTAATTGTACAGTTTTTAAAGTTAATTTATTTCCAATCTGGCTTTAGACTCTTTAAAATTTTCAATGCTCTCTTTAAATTTCTCACAGCCAAAATAATTGATTTACTCTTTAAGTTGTTTGTTTTTCTTAAGAACACAATTTGATGTTTTTAATATTTCTAAAACCATAATAAAAAATTTAATAGTAACCGCAATGTACAATTGTAAAACACAGTTTAGTCAAAGTCAAGGACCATAATATCTTAGCCACCATAATATCTCGTCTCCAACAATCATGTAGGATAAAATATTTTTCAACATATTATTTTATACTTATAAATTAACCAAATCTTTAAACCCACAAAACAAATATTTTTTATATTTTATTAATAGGTGTTTCAAATTGATATCATTTGTTTTTCTATACTATTTATGTAATATAATATGATCTTTTTTGTAGTACATCATATCCATATCTTACAAATTTAAATCTAAAACACAAACCATAAGATCGTACAGAAAATAATAACTTAGATCACAAATAAGGTATATCCCGCCCGTAGGGCGGGCCGACTCTAGTACTATATATATTTGTATGATAGTATAGATTTAAAGTCGTGTTTATGGAATATTGTAAAAAAATTATAAAATATATGTTTGTTTGAAAGTTTCAAAACATATTATATGTAGGAAAAAATCTATGTTTTTATTACGTTAAATTCAAAGTTTAATAATTGTTCTAACAGAAATTAAAATCAATTAAAAGTAGAAAGAGAAAACATATTTGTAAGAATAAAAAAAATATATGTCAAGGGTAATATGACAATTATTATACAAATATCATAGCCTAATTTCTTTTATGGTTATATGCTTAATTTGATGATATGTTATAGACATGAAGCCAAATTTCCCTTTAATCTTCCAGTGAGTTGGTATTGTGAATTGTGTTAGCGAGTGGTCCAAAAAACTTGTATGTATTTAAAATTCAGAACAGTTTAAGGAAGAAACCAGAATAAACTAACGTGTTTTGGTTGTCGTTAACAAGATCTCGGATCCATTTTTAGGAAAGTCAAAATCTTGATGACGAAATCAAGGAGACATTACTTTGATTGCATGTGACGGAACTGCTGTAAAATATCTAAGTCTTGAGGTGTATAATGCAGAGTATAATTTCGTGGGCCTTGGTCTACTAGGTCTACGTACCAACCAATGTACTCAACATATATAAAATCGTTTCTCCGTACCAAAAAGAGGTATAAAGGTTTTATACCTAACTAACGTGCAAAAATTTATCACAATTATTTGAGTTGTGAGTGAATGATTCGGCTAACCTTATAATCATTCGTCCGTCTACATTTTTCCTTGCACTTAATGGACTTTTTTCTTGTGTAGTCTGTACTATATCAATGTTGCAAGTTTTAATATTTTTTATACATTTCACTACCATTTGAAAGGAGATTCTATTCGCCCGGATAATAATTTAAAACTCCGTAATCAGAATCTTTATTTTGTATTTGCTAAGTTTTATTTTCTTTTATCCCAAATCAGTTTGATTTCCTTGCAAATCTATAGTTATTTATGTAGTATTATTTTATTCCTGTTCTCTGTCTTTTGTTGGAGACTGATTATTGGCTGTTTTATGCATTGTATACAGTTTAAACTAGTATTAAGTAAGGCCAGATTCCAATTTGATAGTTGGAATTCGTAATCTCAACAGCTTAAAGGAAATAATCAAAGAATCATGTGGATGTAGTCACAATTTGTTTCAGCCAATGTTGTCATTATTAAAAATTAGTCATCATGGTATCTGTTTTACTTCTTCCAACACAGTTCATACATACATATATTTTACCACATATTTCTCTTTTGGTCAAAATCTTTTACCATATTTAAATCTAGACACCACAAAGTAGTAATATGATATAGTATATAAGATGCAAAATCAAAGAGCATTCTTACATAGAGAAAAAGAGAAAAGTTGATACTTTTGAGATTGTCTTTGTCTCCGGATTCTTCACAATGGAGGAATATATTACATATGGGAAGAGTGTTTGCATTTTCTTTTAAAAAAAAGCAATATTTTCAAAATTCTAGATGCCCAAATTAGTGACCTAACGAAAACATTTTAATGCTGGCGACTGATCATTTCATAAAATATCTTTTGCGTTCATATACTCTATCCAGTCATTTAGAGAACTAAGTTTTTCTTATTTTTGCTAAATTTAGAGAACTAAGTTAACCAAATTAAATGATATCTATATTTTAAAGCCACGTGTCTTACTTGAATTTTTATATAGTTTGAAATATATGAAATGTTGGGCATGACTCATTAGCTTTATCGTTAGACCAAGTAACAATTTCATTTTTCTGTGAAAAATAAATATCTAACATGAAAATAAAATAATAAATAAATAAAAGCAGAGAAACGTGAACTTACTTTTTGGTAATCCAGTAATTAAATAGCTCCCGCTATCAATATTTACAATTACATATTTCATATTCATATTCATATTCATGTTCAATATCAACCTCTTTTTATAGTAGGACACCAGAAAAAAATGGTATGCACAGTGTGGAACACTTGGTAATATATATTGACAAAAAAAGGATAAAATAATTTGATAGAAATTAGAATAGGTAATATATGTGGAGTGCACCTAATTGGGAGTATGCGAGCAAAGCCCCCAAGTGGAGGGAAAGCTAAGTCATGCACCACTTGTTTCGCCTTTTTAGCTTACGCTATCTCGTCGCATAAAAAAAAAAAAAAAAAAAAAACTTACGCTATCTCTTTGTGTTAAATAGAAAGTACAAACTCTTGCGTGTATATACGTATATCTTTCTATACGATTGGTGCGTATACATACTAGAGCATGTTTATTACAGACTTTTAGGTTGGGCTTTATAGCGTAATATATATATATATATTTTTTTTTTTTGAATTATACAGAGGTATCCTGGCCCCACAGAAGTGATCCAGACTAGTCACGTGTTGCCACGTGTCGGTCCTCTGTCCCTGGTGATGCCGAAATGTTAATTCCCCAGTGGCCGGGATTCGAACTCAGGTGGTGGTACTCACAGCTGTAAGCCCTTTACCACTAGAGCTAGAAACCCCGGTTTTATAGCGTAATATAAGATACAGTTTCTTAGCTTTTAACTAAAAAAACTAAGTGATATAAAAAACGTCTCTTAGCTTTTTTAATTAAAAACTAAGAGACTTTATCTTATATCACGCTAAGAACCCTAACCTAAGATAACTGCAATAACCATACTCTTACTTCTATAACTGGTATTATAGTATTGAATTAGGATAAGATTCGCGCCTTGCGCGGAATGAGATTAAAATTATATTATTAAATAAAAAATTTACACATATATATATATGTATATATATATATAGTTTTTAACTTACATATTAATATGAGTATGAATGGCATAATTGATTAGATGCTTGGTGGTGCGATAAGACTCACATGAGTAGTGATCGTGAAATAACAATCAACTAGGTTAAGATCCGCGCATTGCACGGAATGAACATTATATATAAAAATTATTTTATGTATTAAATATTTTTACATATTATGAAATAATAAATATATATTGAATAATTAAAAGTCGGTAACTATTAGATATATAATTAAATTGGTGTGAACATATAAATAAATTTTATTAATCTAAAAAATATTTTTTTTTATATTTGATAGGATATGTAATTAAATTTAAATGATACTAACATACATAGTATATTTTAGTATATTTTTAATATTAATGTCTATTAAATGATGATTTCTACTCATATATTTTTTTGATCATTTGTATCTTTTAAAAAAAATTTAAATTACTGATAACAAAATTTTTATTGTGGGATTAATAGTTTTAGTAATTTATTTTTAAAAAATAAGTTGTCAATGTTCGTTCAAAAATTTTATCAAAAATATTGTTCAAAGTAAATTTTGAAACTAAATTATTTATGTATTTTATATGGTTTATAGTTTAATTTAAAACGATATATATATATATATATATATTAAAATAATTAATTAAATTAGACTTTTTGCTTATATAATTTTGTAATCATTTGTATTTCTTCATAACAAATATTTTAAACTTTGGATCACAAAATTTGAATGTGAGGTTTTTAACAGTTTTAGTAATTTATAGTCGTTTTTAAAAATTCAAAATATAACATATACAGAAAAATCTAAATTTTTATTATATGGTTATTGTGGTTGTTTAATTTATTTAATAGTTTTAAATTAAACAAATATGATAGAAGATACACTAATTTTTTTTTATCAAATCTTTATTATTCAAAATCATTAATTGCCATATATACTTTAGCCACATTAGGTAATTCTGTAAATTTTATTAAAGGAAATAATAAAGTACATTAATGATGAATTTATTGTTAGTTTAATAAAAAGCTTATTATATAATTAGATGGACCAACATATTTCTCTAATGATTCTAAGAATCAACCTAGTGATGACATGTGGCTACAAAAAGAAGTTGTAATGTTTCTCAAATAATATATAGGGGATTTTGAAACACCTTGAACGATGAAAGGATCAAATTGTCTAACCAATTCTTTCTTTACGGTACCATGGACCATGTATTCCTATACCATAAGTGTTTTCAAAACTGGACCGACCCGGGAGTTGGGCCAGGTTAGATCATGAACCGGTCACGTAGTCAGGTTGGATCTAACAATTGGGTTGACCATGAAGATGTCAAATAGTCGGATTGGATCTCAAAGTTATTTAGTTTTATAAAAACCACTAAAATTATCAAAAATATGAAAATATTTTATAATTATAATATTTTTATATTGGTTATTTTTGTCATTAATATTTTACATTTGATTTTTATTTATACTTTTATTGTATCATATTTACTAATTTTACTTTTAAATTTTTATATCTAAAACAATATTGAACCAAATTATTGAACCAGGTTTGACATGGTCAAATCATATTGAACCGCAACTCAAATAAATTTTGGTCCAGCTTCAAGTCGGTTTTAAAAATATTGCATTATGTATAAAACACTATAAAAATACTTAAAAAGGTGAGATATTATAAAACTTTAAAATATGTACTGTGGCAAAACAATATTTTGGAAAGTTAATATATGTAATTAACTATATACACAACAATCCTATAACTACAATCAGAGCCGGTCCTAGAATATGAAAGGTTGGATGAAAAAAAAAAATGTGGCCACTTTTGAAGTACAAAAAATAGAAAGTGGAATCATGGATGTTGGTTGTCGAACCCATGATCTGTTGATTATGTGAACATGAGTTTACCACTAGACTACAGAAAACATCTATAGTTTGTGTCCGAATTTAATAAATAAATTATACGGCCGCAAGCGGGTGCTTCGTCAGCCTTGTGCAAAGGCCAGCACTGACTACAATGAATGATTTGTTACTAATATGTAAATAATATAATTGCTTAGTATAAGGATTGCCTTATTTCCGATTTATTATTGAACTATATTAGGAAAAGGAATAAAATAAATATACCTAATGACCAAATAACTTGCCCACTAAATATGGAAGAAATATTTAAGCATTGACTATAAAGTTAATGTTTCAAAGTTTAATTTTAAGAATGTCGTCTTGAAATTTTTTCAATTCTTTCCTTATTTCATTCAAGTGATTTTAACAGAGACAATCAAATTTATGTGTTGATCATGTGCTTTGCATAAATTATTCGTAATAGTTATGACTATTATAATTTTTCTAATTTAAGATATATATAAACTTTAGAAATATCAGGAAAAATGAACAAACAAAACATTATTTTCCAGTAACAATATAGAGAAATAAACAAAATGAACAAACTATGCCACGTTGATATAATTGCATGAGGTTTATAAATCTCAGTAAAATGGAACAAACAGAACATTAACCCTATAGAAATGTTGCAGGTTTTATGAAACTTAATTCGCTTAGCAACATAAAAGTATCCAATTGAATATTTAGTATTGCTATATTCTTAGCTTTAAGTTTATCTTGTAATCATAGTTGAAGAAAATTGAAGCTTAGAATTGCTTTTGCAAGTCCGTATGAGCATAAATCATAACTTAGCTTGTTCTAAAATCTTCTACTATTGTGATTGGATTCCAATCTTATTACTATTTTTACCTTCATATTGTATGAGTTTATGTATGTGTGGATGTTCTCTAATCAACCTATTTTTGTACAGGTTCTATAATGTTACGCTAGTTAAGTTCAACGCAGCGGTATATTTATACGTGCTATTCTATGAAATTAATCAAAGGCGTGTTGTTTTCTATGAGAGATAAAAATCGTGTGTGAAAAATCACACAGTATAGCTATAATATAACAAAACAGTATGAAGTATTATAAGTGTAGTTGCATTGTTGTATAAAGACATATCAATGGCAAAGTTAGTAATTACTCTAGATATTAGTAGGCTTAAATAAAAATGAGCTGAGGAGAATTATCATCTTGACACATCATCAAAATAGCATGTTTGTAAATATAATACACTTTTAAGGTTATTCTTTTTTTTGCTCTTCTTTTAATAAGAAAGGGATAGCTGGCCCCAGAAAACAACATTTTCTTTTCCAAAAAAAAAACTTGACTTCCACATAACGTAACACCACCATGACATTATACAAAAGAAGGTGATAAAGATTAATGAATGAGAAAAATGTTTAAAAAATCCTCAACTTTCTAAATTGGACTATTATAATCCCCAACTTTTGGAAAGGCCCAATAGCATATAATCTTTTCTTTGACTTTTTAAAAAATCCCTAACTTTTCTTTGACTGGATCAATTTAAGCATGACGTTAATTCCACTAACAGAATGTTTAAACTCAGTTAATTTCCGTCGTTAATGAAAACGATGTCGTTTTCTCTCAATTAAAAAAGAACAGAAGTCGAAGTCTTCTTTCCCAAATCGATTTGGAGATTCTCTGAAACACAAACCCTAAATCGCAAACCACCACCAAAATTCTCTAATCCTAGACGAAGTATATCGTATAGAGAGGAGAGATGGGTAATAAGAAGAACAAGAAGTCTCGAAAAGAGAAATTGGGCGGTGCAAGCTCTATAGACGCGTCGGGGCATTCTCGTGGCGAGCTTATCAGAGAATCATCTGAAGTAGCTGGGGCCAAAAGTGGATCGAAAAGAACAATTGGAGTCAATGGTGTACGAGGTAAGAAGAAAAAGACCAAATCATATGTAGTCGACAGGGAAAAAGAAGAAGGAATCAGCGACGACGAAGCCGATGAAGTTGTTGATGACGACGAAGCTGGTGAAGTTGTTGGCGGCGACGAAGCTGATGAAATCCCAGACAACAAACAAGTCCTCGATGATGACGCAGGCGGTCATGTCAAGGAAGAAACTGCTCGCGATTTGACTGTCTTCTTCGGAGAAGAAGCGAGGAATGATGATTGTGAGAATGATGAAGATACTGGGGACGAATGGACATGGGAGGATGAAAACGTTCCAGATCCTTTATCATCAGATGATGAAAATGAAGAACAATCAATTCCTAGTTTAGCCTACAGAGAAGATGTGGATCCAGAGGCATTGCTTGGACTGGGAAACACTTTCTCCGCTGCTGAAGAATTCAAACACACCCTTCTCAGATATACATTAAAAACCCGGCGTAACATCAAGCTTTATCGGTCCACTTCTTTGAAGTTAGGTGTGAAATGTGCTGATGAAGATAGCTCGTGTCCCTGGAGGGTGTATAATTCTTATGAGAAGAGCAAACAAAAGCTGATGATCAAAGTTTATATGAGTGAGCACGAGTGTGAGATAACAGGACACTCAAATTTTTTGAAGTGTTCTACTATAGCAATGTTGTTCGCTGAGAGGCTGAGATTGAATCCGAAAATCACCAAGCATGAGATTGCTTCTGAGATCCAGAGAGAGTATAGGATGTTTGTGAGTGTGGAAGCTTGTGGGAATGCGAAGACAAAGGTTATGAAACAAAGAAAAGCAAGCTAAAAAGAAAATTTCAACAAGATATGGGATTATCAAGCAGAGATTTTTTGAACTAACTCTGACACTACAATAGAAATTGAAACTATCCATGGGCCGACAGTAGGAAGTAAATAACGGTTTTTCCGGCTCTATGTTTGCTTTCATGCTCAGAAGGAGACTTGGAAGACTACTTATAGACCAATAATAGGTTTAGATGGAGCATTTCTTAAGTGAGACATTAATGGTCATCTCTTGGCTGCTGAGGACATGATGGAGACAATTGAATTTTTCATATTGCATGGGCAGTAGTAGAAGTGGAAAATGACACAAATTGGGACTGGTTTGTGAGACACCTCACAAATAACTTGGTCTTAGGGGATGACAAAGGCTATGCTATATTATTTGACAAACAAAAGGTAAGTGTCTGGTTTTTTAAAGCATCTCATTGTTTTCATGGTTTGTTAGTTATACTTAACTGTCTAAATCTTGTAATTGGCAGGGTTTAGTGTAAGCAGTCCACACCATTCTTCCGGAAGTTGAGCATAGACAGTGTTGCAGACACATCTTTGATAATTGGAAGAAAGGCAACCATGACATGACACTACAAAGACTCTTCTGGCGAATATCAAGGAGTTATACAACAGGAGATTTTAAAATGTGGAGTGATAAGCTGAAAGAGTACAATCCAGGCGCCTATGATACTCTTCAAGTCACCAAACCAAAAACTTGGTCCAGAGCATATTTCAAATTAGAGACGCTGTACAACAATAATCTGAATAACCTAAGCGAGTCCTTCAACATAACCATCCGTGAAGCAAGAAGAAAGCCATTATTGGAGATGTTAGAGGACATAAGGAGACAATGTATGGTTAGAAATGCGAAAAGGACTGTAATAGCTAATAGAGCTAAGATAAAGTTCACAAAGACGACGCATCTTCGGTTGGCTATAGTGGAGTCGAAGTCTAAGGATTGTATGAGCTTTCCAGCAGTTGGTCCAGTCACAGAGGTTGATTATAATGGTGTGGCTTATGCTGTTGATATGTCTGAGCTAAGTTGTGGGTGTATCCAATGGCAAATGACTGGAATTCTATGCATTCATGCCGCCTATGTGATCCTTAAAAAAAGGTAAAAGACTTTCTACTTTGTTTCTCCTTGTTACACCATAGCTATGTGGCGTCAAACCTATAGCATGGAGGTAAGTCATGTCCAAGGGAAGAAATTATAGCCTGATACGGGTAGATTAGGTGTCATCCCCCTTCTTCGGAGAAAAAGAAAACCGGGAAGACGAAAAAACCATGATAGGTTTAAAAGCAAGGGTGAGATAGATTCTAAGAAGAAGGGTGAATCAGTTTCTTCAATTGATAGTACGAAGCTAACTCGTGATGATCGAGTTATAACATGTTCAAGCAAGATGGTCATAACAGGAAGACATGTAAGAATGACTTTGTTGAAGCACAAGCCAAGAAACCACGAGGCCGCCCTAGAAAAAATCAGGTAAGTTGAAAGTGTTTATGGTTAGTTTCTAGTCTTATTAGACTCGCTTGAACATATTTTCTCTTTGTAAGTACCATCTTATGCATCAGCATCACAACCAACCGAGGGACAGTTCCATACATGCATCATCACAACCAACCCAACCACAGTTCCATGCATCATCATCACAACCAACCCAGCCACAAGTTTCAACAGAGCCACAAGGGTCAGCGAGATGGGAACAAGCCACACATGAACCACCAAGCTCAGAAGCGTCGGGATGGGGACGATGGTTTCCATGATTTGGATGTTGGAAATCATCTATGTTATGTTCTCTATTTCAGTATGTTATGTTCTCTGTTTTAGTATTTTGTGTTTTAGTGCTTTGACACTTATGCTATATTTCAAGGTTTGTAAGACTAATAGTTATATTACTTTTAAAATTTCAGTTATTTGACATTTATGTTATGTTTCAAGATTTGAAATACTAATGTTTCAGGTTTGTAAGACTAATGTTTCAAAGTTTGTAAGACTTATGGTGCTATATGTTATGTCACAAACGCAATTTTCATGAAATTGTCACTTAACAAACAACAAAATAGTCAATAACAAACACCAAAATAGTCACTTAACAAACACAAATAACTTAGTTCTTCACCATAAGCCAAGAACAAACTTATGTCTACATGAAATTAACTAAGACAATAACAATGGTGATCAAGCATATGATCACAAACGCAAACTTCATCATAACTTGACATCTCTTCATCTCTGTTTTAGTTCTCACAACCTCTTCCATCAACTCATATATCACGCCCTTTAAATCCTCAACATCTGATTTTCTTTTGTTAATCTCAGTTTCAAGTTCTGCAATCTTTGGTAAGGCATCTTCAACCTCTTCAAGAACAGCTTCCTCAACCCATTTAAACAAGTGGTGCTATGCAGAAACCACAAGATCTTAACAAATTGATTCATGTTCTGTGTTAATAAAAACACAGTAACTACACAATATAATCAAAGAACAAAATAACCTACATTTCTTCTTGTAAGACATCTGTAGAAAAGTCTCCCCGGATTCTTGACAGTTTCCGATGTGAAGATTGTGATCGCAGTCCCGCAAGGACATTTCGCTGGAAATCCCCGAATATCAAGCGTGGCCACAGTTGAACTCTCTGATGTCGAATCCGAACTCATCTTCGTGGAGAGTGAATTCAGTCGAGTGGGATTAGAGAATTTTGGTGGTGGTTCGCGATTTAGGGTTTGTGTTTCAGAGAATCCCTAATTCGACTTGGAAAAGAAGACTTCGGCTTCTGTTTTTTTAATTGAAAGAAAATGACGTTGTTTTCATTAACGATGAAAATTAACTGAGATTAAACGTTCTGTTAGTGGAATTAACGTCGGACTTAAATTGATCCAGTCAAAGAAAAGTTAGAAATTTTTTAAAAAATCAAAGAAAATATTATATGTTATTGGGTCTTTCTGAAAATTGGGGATTATAATGGCTCAATATAGAAAGTTGAGGATTTTTTTAACATTTTTCCCATTAATGAATGGCTCAATATATTTGTCTCAACCAATCAAAACATCTTTAGTATTAGTATTACTCAAGACTTGAGAGTAGTGTTGCCTAACAAAAGCCAGGTTTGTAGTTTTCTATTATATTTCAGCGGTGGAATCTAGAAGATTCACGAGGCGAAAACGGTGTTGGTTACACAATAATACTCTGCATTATATGAGAAACTTTTGTTTTACTAAATTATTTTATATTGTCCAGTTATAAAAAAGAGTGATTTAGCTGAATATACATGGAAGAAGTGGAAATCAGGTAAATGGCTATAAAATTTCTTTAATTAGGTAAGTGGGTATGAGTCATTTGTGGAATTACAAATTAATCCTCATGCACGTGCTTATAGCCTATATGAAATATTTAATTACATCTGACCAAATGTGTAATTACATTTCTTTGTTTCAAGCTTTTCTTTTTCTTTGTTTCAGAAACCATCGAGACCTTCACCGGGCTACAACAGCGGCTTTGTGTGGTGTGAGTGAGCGCATATCTGGATATTGACTGAAGAAGAAAACTAGTCGGGTCTCAAGATCTAAACCTTAAAAATCGGACCCTATTTTTCCACAACATCTGATCCTCGCAATCACAATCATCTCTGTTATTTCTCACAATTATCTCTTTCGTCTTCAATATCTAGCCAACTCGGGTTGTTGGCTCAGCAACCCCCGCCATGGACATACGTGGTACATCGGAACATGGCTACCATGATAACAACCATCAGAGATCGTATTTTGATCTGGTTTACCTCAAAATCAGGAATCTCGAAGTTGGAAAATCTTGTTTCTCAATAGAAAAGCCAGTTACGTCTCTTACAACTCGTGTCTTAAGTTATCAATGATTTATTTTTTCTGTGTGTTGTCTTTGTTTATTTACGGTGATGAATCAAAGAGGAAAGAGATGATTGTGTGTTGTCCTAAATGCGAGAAATAATATTGTGCAATGGCTATAATAGAGGGATACAATTGGAAATAACGAAAAAATAACAGTACTAAACAGTCGCATATACCGGTTAGCTAATTAAATAGTTTTTCTTGTATATAGCATGCAAATACTCTATAAAAAAACTATTTTATATCGTCAATTTGATAAGAAAATTATATTTGTAACCAAGTGGAAGGAAGAACTTAGCTTTTTTTTTTTTCCATCTATTAGTTTTTATTAAAAGACTAAGCCCAAAAGGGAAAGTCCACATACATTATACATTAGTCAAAAAGCCCAATACAAAGGGACAAAAAAAACGAAATGGATCATGAGCCCAACCCATTAAACCGACCGTTCCACCGATCGCATCTAAACCAAACCGTTTCACCAAACGCCACGCGTCCCGCAAGAGCGTAAGGACGCCCACGTGTCACCCGATCACAACGCCGTGACCCATGCGTCGTTTCACCTCCACCGCTTCAGCCATCAGCCATCTCGAGATTCTACGCCGGAAAGCAAATCGACGGTGCACCGGAACTCACCAAACCACATAGGCATCACACCAGTAACACCATCCTCCGACATATTCTCAGACCTAAAGGTCACCACCAGACCAAACAGAGTACTCGCCACCGGAATCCACCGATTCCTCAACCACACCACCGAAAATCACCTCCAACAACTCTATTGAAGGTTCAGAAGATTCAGTAGTAAAATCACACCGTCCAGAGGACCCGAAATCGAAACCAAACCCATACCCCAAGAACTTCATATCACAACATCAAACTCCAACCATCACAAAAGCCGGCAAAGAAGAACTGGAGAAGCTTCTTCTTCCCAGAAGCAAAGCCCGATGACCGGGAAACTAGATCGGAAAAGCTCCGACAGACCAAAGAAACCAAGCTTTCTCTCTCCTCTGTGTAAAAATTTTAGAGAGGGAACAGAGCTGAGAGAGAAGCTGGAATTTGAAAATATCTACAAAGAACCTAGCTACTCCCTCACTTGTTTCTTTTTATTTACTTGATTTATTATATTTCTGCATAGAAAGCCTAAAATGTATAGTGGCTTTTTGATTCTTTTTTTTTTTAAGACTCGGCTTTTAGATTCTTTGATTGTATGTAGTGGTAAAAATCAGTTATAGCAACATGTAACAAAATGATCAATTTCGATGGACCAGCACAAACAATAATAATTGTTAACATGTCTTCATTTAGCAACAAGGGTCTAAA
This sequence comes from Brassica napus, assembly GCF_020379485.1. Taxonomy (NCBI): domain Eukaryota; kingdom Viridiplantae; phylum Streptophyta; class Magnoliopsida; order Brassicales; family Brassicaceae; genus Brassica; species Brassica napus. The sequence goes on from NC_063439.1 coordinate 8,746,483, forward strand.
AATGGAAATTAATGCGCTTTGGCCATCATCACCACGATAAAATGTTGAAGAAGAATCATTCTCCAAACATATAAACTTTTGAATAAATTGGCAAAGATCAGATATGGTATGTTTTAAAGATACGTGCAGCCATTATATTTGAAATTTTCAACAAAATTTAGAATCTCATTCTACCACTAACTGAATTAAACAATTATCATAAAAATAAACAATCTATTTTTATCTTTAGTCAGCTGGTTAAAAAAGGATTAGTCACATAATAAAGAAAATAAAATGCTTTCACAAGTTTTAGATTCTTTTTTTTTCTGCCGTTGTTGGTGTCAAATCAAATGTATACATATATTTAGATAATCATTTTTCTTCTTTTTATTACATATAATTATTGTTGATATTCTCTGATTCTCATTGTCTCTATGCGTGACGTTTGCTAAACAAAAATAGAGTTCTGACTTTTCTACATAAATAGAAATTCACTGCACAAGACATGTTATTTCTTGTTTTGTTTATTCTATCATCTCTCTCTCTAGAAAGCGAGAGAATCTTCTTTTCTCTCAAAAACCTAAGCAGCCTGGAAGAGAGAGAGAGATTAGAGAGAGTAAAGATGTTCTGTAATATAACGAAACAAAACAAATACCTCAATAAGGTCTCGCTATGTCCCGATGCATAGAGGAGATAACGATCCACAAATATTCACTCTTTTTTTCATTTTAAGTGTTTAAAGTTAAATTCCTTTTTTATTTATTTTGTTTTCATCTTAAGGTACTTCTTCTTCATCACAGACACATAACCCATTCAGACATCTTTACAGCTTTCTTTTCTTTCTCATCTGTTCCTTTTATTTCAGACAAACAAACTGCAACCGACTTCAGTTTATAAAAAGGGAATCTTAAAACCCACTTGAGTTAAGGAATCTCCGAAGAATCTCTCTCTACCTTGTGAGTTTCTTTGTTTTCACCATTAGAAAGATCTTTCTGATTTATCATCTAAAAGCTTTAAAGGTTTGATCTTTCATTGTGGGTTTTAATCAGTGTATCTATTAAGCTATAAAGATACTGAGTTTCTCTTAGTTTGACCAGTTTGAAGAAATCAAATAAAAAGTTGAGTTTTTTTTTTATTTTTATAACTTTGGATTCCTTATTATGTCATCATGAATTATATTTATCTATGGATCTTGCTCTCGACCTTCTTTGTTTGTTTGTGAAACTTAATTGAAAATCAATACTTTGTTTTTTTTTCAGATGGTGCTCCATTGATATTTAGAGATTAGCTAAAAACCAATAAAACCAATGGAAGATAGTTTTCTTCAAACTCAAAACGCAGTTATGGACACTGAGTTCATGGATGGGTTGCTACTAGATGGTTGTTGGTTAGAGACAACAGACGGATCTGAGTTTCTCAACTTGCCTCCCTCAACCCCTTTTGATCCATCTTCCTTCATGTGGTCTCCACCAACTCAAGACACATCTGCTATCTGCACATCAGGTGTAGTATCTCAAACCTACGGTCAAGATTGTGCAGATGAGTTTCAGTGGAACAAACGGTGGTGGATAGGACCAGGAGGAGGTGGTGGTTCTTCAGTCACCGAGAGATTAGTCCAAGCAGTTGAACACATTAAAGACTACACAACAGAGAGAGGCTCACTTATACAGCTATGGGTTCCTGTCAACAGAGGCGGTAAGAGAGTTCTAACCACAAAGGAACAGCCTTTCAGCCACGACCCGATGTGTCAAAGACTTGCAAACTATAGAGAGATCTCTGTGAACTATCACTTCTCTGCTGAGCAAGATGACTCCAAGGCCTTGGCTGGTTTGCCTGGGAGGGTTTTCTTGGGGAAGCTCCCTGAGTGGACTCCTGATGTTAGGTTCTTCAAGAGCGAGGAGTATCCGAGGGTCCAGCACGCTCAGGACTGTGATGTACGTGGGACGCTGGCGATACCGGTGTTTGAGCAAGGGAGTAAGATTTGTTTGGGTGTTATTGAGGTTGTGATGACTACTGAGATGGTTAAACTAAAACCTGAGCTTGAAAGCATCTGCAGAGCGCTTCAGGTTTGTGTCATCCTCTAAAAGCTTTTCTGCTTTTGGTATTGAAATGGTTTCTCTGAGAGGGAAGAATGTGTGTTTTTGTCACAGGCAGTTGATCTTAGGAGCACTGAACTTCCCGTTCCGCCTTCTCTAAAGGTAAGCAAAGAAACTACACGAGTTCTTTAGTTTCTGATTTTTCGGTGCTTCGATGTTTAGGATCCGTTCGGTTGTTTAAGAAATTTGGTTCGGTTTTTGTTCGGTTATTTTGGTTTTCGGTTCAGTTTGGGTAACAAACTTGGAAACCGACTAATATCCAAGGTAATTTCAGATCCTATTCGGTTCCATTTTTTCGGTTAATTCATGTTAAAAAGTAGAGAATTTGTACTCCCTACACACAACTTCCTCTCTATTTGCACTCCATATCGTATTTCCCTTCAATTTTCTTCTCCCATCATTACCATTTTCCCCCAATTCAATGGTATCCCACTCTTTTCAGTATATTGAGCTAATTTGCTCAAAGTAAGGAAATTCAGTTTTTTTCATTAAATATCAGAATTTTTGTTTTTTTTTTGGGATAAAATTTGGATAATTCGGATAATTTTAAGTTTTTTGGGTATTCAGTTTGTGAATAACATTTTAAAATTATTTGATTATTTTTAAAACTAAATTTAGTTATTTATAAATATATAAACTATATTGGGTACATGTTTTGTTCTCAGTTCAGTATTGATTTTTTTTGGTTCGGGATATATGTGCTCAGGCCTAGGTAAAGGTATTAACTGCAGTGTTTGTTCTTTTACTTCAGGGATGTGACTTATCCTACAAAGCTGCATTACCTGAAATCAGAAACCTCTTGAGATGTGCTTGTGAGACGCACAAACTCCCTCTAGCTCAGACATGGGTCTCCTGTCTCCAACAAAACAAAAGCGGCTGCCGTCACAACGACGAGAACTACATCCACTGCGTGTCAACAATTGACGACGCTTGCTACCTCGGTGATCCAACAGTCCGTGAGTTCCAAGAAGCTTGCTCTGAGCATCACCTCCTGAAAGGCCAAGGAGTAGCAGGACAAGCCTTCTTGACCAACGGTCCTTGCTTCTCACCTGATGTCTCTAACTACAAGAAGTCCGAGTACCCTCTCTCTCACCACGCTAATATGTTCGGTCTGCACGGCGCCGTTGCGATACGCCTGCGCTGCATCCACACTGGGGATGCTGATTTTGTCTTGGAGTTCTTTTTGCCTAAGGATTGTGATAATATGGAGGAGCAGAGGAGAATGTTGAACGCTCTTTCGACCATTATGGCTCATGTGCCTAGGAGCTTGAGGACTGTTACGGATAAGGAGCTGGAAGAAGAGAGCGAAGTGGTGGAAAGGGAGGAGGTAGTGACGCCTAAAATAGAGAACACGTCGGAGCTACATCATAGTAATCCTCAGAATCTTGGATTGGTGTTTGATGGAGGAGACAAGCTGCCAAATGATGGGTTTGGTTTGAAAAGAGGTTATGACTACACCAGAGAGTCTAACATCAATGAGAGCAACACTTTCACCAGTGGTGGTTTTAATAGTATGGCTGAGAAGAAGCGTACAAAGGCAGATAAAACCATCACTTTGGATGTTCTTAGACAGTACTTCGCAGGGAGTCTTAAAGATGCAGCCAAGAGTATCGGTGGTAAGCAGCATTTTGTTATATTGTTTTTTTTATTCAGTTTTTGTCTGAATGTCCTAAAGATTGATCTCTTTTTTATTTTCAGTTTGTCCAACGACGTTGAAGAGGATATGCAGGCAACATGGTATACAAAGATGGCCATCAAGAAAGATCAAGAAAGTGGGACATTCTCTTCAGAAGATCCAACGAGTGATTGATTCTGTTGAAGGTGTTTCGGGTCCTCTTCCTATAGGCTCCTTCTACGCTAACTTCCCCAACTTAGCCTCACAGGAGCCATCACAACAACCTAAGACCTCACCTCCTCCGCCACCATTGCAGCTTTCGAAGTCACCTGTTTCTCAATACAGTCACAGTTCAAGCTCTAGCCAGTGCTGCTCCAGCGAAACACAACTAAACAGCAGCGCAACAGCTCATCCATCTCAAGGTGATACTTTCAAGAAGGTGAGCAGCGAAGTCGATCTTCAAAGCTCAGTTTTGACTCTCTCTAGCTTAGAAAACATCCCTCAAGGTCAAGGCACGCACTTGCTGTCGTCATCATCTCAAGATGATGACTCTCTGAGGATTAAAGTTAGCTACGGAGAGGAGAACATCAGGTTCAGGATGAAGAACTCACGCAGGCTAAGTGATCTACAGTGGGAGATTGGGAAGAGGTTTAGCATAGAGGATATGAGCAGGTATGATCTTAAGTACTTAGACGAAGACAATGAATGGGTTTTGTTGACTTGTGATGAAGATGTGGAAGAGTGTGTAGATGTTTGCAGAACCACACCGAGTCATACCATTAAGCTTCTGCTTCATGCTTCTTCTCATCATTTCCCTGAACGGTCTTCACCTACAGGTTACACTCTATGGCAATGACTATAAATCAGAGAATGAAAGAAAGAAAGAAGAGTTTATAGGACATGGCACAAAAGCTTTATAACTTTGTGTTGTGTTATAAATGTTCATAAATTTTTAATGCTGTGCTTCTTTTTTTTGTTATGAAAGGATTATTAGTAGATGCTTTGTGTTTTGTTTTATAAAACGCAGCAGAGAGAAGAACATGTAATGATGTAAAGATCCTTTCTTACTAAGATACTGAAGATGTTCTTTTTGGTTCTTCTGTAATTTCTTTGTTAAATGTAGATATATATTAAATAACTCAATTGTTTCTATAACTGTCGTGTTCTATATACACAAATAAGTGTAAGAAACTATTAAAAAAAATAACATTTACCAAAATATATGAATTCTTGTTTTGTGGTAAAGAAAAAAAAAACATTTTTACAGTACGTGAAATTCTTAAAGATCTCAAGACTTTTGAGTTTCTACGAGTACGGTTGTGGCGTTCTTGTGACCTCAGGTGACGTGAAGGAGACGTTTCTAACTTCATGAGACTCACTGTGTGCGGCTAAGTACTCGAGTGCAACAACTATGTCACCTATAAACGGTCGACAATGAGCTTCTTCGTTCAGACACATTGCAATTATGGCAATAGCATAGTTTAAACAACGTCTTGGGTATCTGCCTCGTAGAGAGGGATCCACTAAATGTCCAAACTTCTTCTGATCCTTTAGGTATGGACGTGACTGCAGCAGACACATTAAAAACAAAATATTAGGTTAAACAAGAGTAGAAGTTTCCGGGTTAACAACTTAGTTACTAACTTACCCAAGAAACAAGATTCTGCTCGCCTTGCGTTTGACTCGGATCAATAGCTTTCCTTCCGGTAAGCAGCTCAAGAAGGGCAACACCGAAGCAGTAGATATCAGATTTAACTGTTAGTTTCCCGCTCATTGCGTACTCGGGAGCACAGTAACCATAAGTTCCCATGACTCGTGTGGATACATGAGTTCTATCTCCTACAGGACCGAGTTTAGCCAATCCAAAATCCGACAGCTTGGGGATGAAGTCTTTGTCTAACAATATGTTTGCTGATTTCAAGTCGCGGTAAATCACTGGCGGGTCTGCTGTGCAGTGAAGATACTCTATTCCCCTAGCTGCACCAACCGCGATTTTTATTCTTGTGTTCCAGCCTAATGGCTCTTGATTTGAGTCAAGATCTGTAAATCAAAACATAAGAGTAAAAAAGAAAAGATTGAAAATGAAATATTTATTAGTAAGATGGAGGAGGGTTCAAGTAAATTAAGTAACCAAAGAGGTGATCTTCTAAGCTTCCCATTGTCATGTACTCATAGACAAGAAGTCTCTGATCACCAGAAGTACAGTAACCGATGAGTGTAACGAGGTTCGGGTGGTGGAGTAAGCTAAGCATAAGAACTTCAACTATGAATTCTCGGTTCCCTTGAACCCCATCTGGATTCAATTGCTTAATAGCCACCACCTGGTTGAGGAAGATAGCGTTACATCAAATATTTTATGAAAAAAAAAGAGATTTATTTTTAAAGGGGTTGAGGATCTGACTTGTCCTGAGTCTAGACGTCCCTTGTAAACTCTTCCAAAGCCTCCTTCACCGAGCAGATTGACTTCACGGAAGTTTCTTGTTGCAGAAGCTAACTCTTTAAACGTGAAACTCTTAGCTCCACCACCAGTTTTCGGACTATTCACCTTTCCGTTTACTGTTCCAGATTCCGACAAGATTTTTTTAACTCAAAAATGTAATGAATAAACAAAACACAGTTCATACATTTTTGTATCACTTCCAAAAATGTACAAAGTCCAATAAGGTGGTGACGTTTTTTCTTTTCTTTTTTGTAACATGGTGGTAACATTAATAATCACAGTACTAACCTAAAATACCAGAAATCGACTCTGTTCCTGTTGTATCACTTCCAAGAACTGTAATCACAAACAAACAAAAAGAACAAAACATTCAGACAGAACAGTAAAAGTGTGTTTGGATTGGAATTGAAAAGGAACCTGATGAGTCGGTTGTTGGGCAACGAGAGTTGCGTCGAGAGGCATCAATGTCGACTCGTATGTCCTTGGTTCGAGGATTCAAACAAGAGAAGCAAGTCATCTCTTTTTTTTCTTTCTAACAATGGGTCTGGTTTGAGGAAGAGAGAAGAGATTATAGAAATGGAGCTGATACGGCTCCAGAAATACCACCAGACACAACAAATGAAGACAAATAAGCCTAGAATTTGAAGAGATTGATAGAACTATATAAGGATCATATGAAACAAGAAAGAGAGAAAAAGTCTTTTTAAAAAGAACAGAATGTACACAGGAAACGGGAGAGAAAATCACGGAAATGTTACAACAGTTTTTAGTTTTGTGTTCTTCTTCATTCATTCTTCTGTGTTACTATTAAACTTTTTTTTTTCTTTTTTGTTGTTGGAACTACTAATATTTAAGTGGTAGAAGACGCCGAGTTTCGTTTTGTTCTTTACCAAGTAGGACCCTCCTTTTTAAATAATTGAATATTTTTTTCTCATTTTATCATCTTCCAAAATATCAAAATTAATTTCATCCAAAATTTTATAATCTCTTCTCGTCATCATCCTCAACCCTCATGACCTGTCTCTCTTTTCTTTGGCATTTAAATTGTCAGGACTCAGGTCCATCTTTGTGTACTAATTTGCCAATTGTATTTTGTTTTGATGTATGAGTATTTTCAACCTTTGCCAAAATTTTATTGCAGATTATTTTGTTTAATTACATTAATTTCAAATTTTTATTGCAATTTTTTTTTTTGCTCAATGCTGTTTACAATTAAAATTAAACTGAAAATAAGTACAATTTGCATTAATTTTAAAATGGTAATTTTGTTTAACAAGAAAAATATTAAAATGACACTTAAAAAAAAAAAGGAGGAATGGAATAATACTAATGTTTCTACTTTCTAATAAGACTATGGAGCGATTCAAATTCGGATAGAATACCCTCGGATTGACCCGTCACTTTAAATGGAAAAACAGTACAGTGTGTGGGGGAGAACCCACGAGGCCGACAGTGGATGTTCGATTGTGATCTCAACAAATGGACGGTCCGTATTAAACTGATTGATATTACGTTGCTATTACATCCTCTTCAAGTCCCACTGATTTTCTTTTATTTAGATAGTGGTCACACTGTCCTCATCTCTCATATCCCGCATTGACTTTAGTTACCCGTTTTAGAAATATGTCACTAATTTTCTTTAGTTAGCTAACGGCTACTTTATCATCAATAAATAAATTTGTCAATTTCACCAATCTATTTCTTTTTCTCCGTCATATGTTTGCTCTTTTTTTTCTATCTTCAAGCAATATGTTTTGTAACTTTTTCAAGCTAATATGTTTTGTAACTTTTTCAAGCTGTTCATTCTTCTTCCTCTTATTTTTCATATTTGTTGACGTTAATTTTGATCTTCTAAAAATTCACGCATCTAATATCTAAAGCATGTTAATGGCACTAAAATTGATATAAACATAGGAAATTAACAACAACAAAAAAAAACGATCTAGTGCATTTACTTTCGGAACTCTTTTTTGTCACAATACTTTTGGAACTCTTATTTATATATTAAGCCGTTAGGAAAAAAACTTATTATATATTCCCATGAACAGAAAATAACACACACCCACTTTTCTCACCAATTTTTTTTGCATGGCTTAAGTAACTTTATTGTATAACACATATAACTCTACAATTGACAAAGAGTTTAAAAAAAAAAACCTAAAGCGGCAGTTTAAAGCTTCTCCTGATGTCCGGTGTCTCTAGCCGGCGTTGAAGGTATCTCCCTCCCCCTATCTTGTTTTCTATTTGCCCCCTCGACGCTTTCCTACTTCCCGACAAGATGTGTGATGTCTCGGAGTTAACCTCCGGAGGCATACCGGAGTTTCATATGGCGGAAGTGTGTTCGCCGGTCCAACTCTTGAGATGCGTGTGCTGAAACCTTCTAACTCCATAAAGGATCGTCTATGGTTCGGTTGGAGGTCCGCTTCATCATCACCATGATCCAGTTCTCGGAGGTGGAATGTGTCAAGCCTTGTGCTCTCCTGCTTGGTCTACGAGAGTGGTTATCAAGGTTTGGTGATGAACATGTTTAGTTGCAAAGCATTCGCAGTACTGACTTATTGACAGATCTGGTAGCTTTGCTTCTTTTTCTTTGTTGCAGGGTCTAGCTAGCCGTAGATGGAGCCATTGCCTCAACCCGACTTTCACAGTTTCAAAACCTCTGTCCCCAGCTTCTGGTCCTTCCATGTGGAATTTGCGCTTTACGAGCGATGATGCGACTGGCTGTGTTTAATAAATCGATTATTAGAACCAGTTCGCTATGGGCTTTGTTGAAATTCTCATTGTAGGTGTATTGGTGGTCAAGGTTATGTTTTGTTATATGTCTTTTAGTGGTAGAATTAGGTGGCCTAAGAGATATTCATTCCGTGTAGAGGGATGAAGTTGTTTTCGGTGGTGAAAAATACAATGTCGTTTTAATTGAGTAGTTTAGGATTTTTCTAAGTGTTCCTAGGTGATACTAAATCTCGGCATTGTATGTGAGGTTATAATCTTGATTACCACGAATTGGTTAACGAAAGTTGATGTTTGAGCAAAAAGACAAAAAAAAATAACTCTACAACTACAACTAGTAATGCTATTACCATTGAATAATTAACTCTGTAACAACTGTACTAGCATCTAAACTATACTAAAAGGGAGATATACTCCATTCTCAGCATGTCCACGTCGTTCATAAAATCAGCCAATCATAGAATTTTAAAATGCCACCTCACGTCTGCTTTAATCGACACAAGAAAAATATTGGATCATTGGTGTGAGCAAATAATAATTCTTCATGGCCCATTTCAGGCCTACCTCTCTCAGACCTAATATTCAACTAAACAAAAAGTCACTCTTTCACCTTCCACTACTTCATATATCCATTTTTGATCTTTGGAATTCTGAAACAGTCCGATGAGAACCACTTCTCAGATTTCCAAAACTCACTATATAATATCCACAGCCTTCTTCCACTTCCTTCGTATTCCAACTTAATTCCACACTCCAGCGACAAAGAGGCAGACTCTTACTCTTCTCCTTCCTCACTGCAACTTTATTAATCTCCTTGCTTTAGCCTTTTACCTCTCAAGTCATTTTACCATTTCTTCTAACCATCGGCTCTCACCTGATTTCCTTAGCTAATTAATTTATTACGTTTACAGCAGCTCACCCTTGGAGAGCAACCGATGGAGAGTGTGAAGAGGGAGACATCAAAAAAATGTAAACGAGTTTTAAGAGAGCAAAAAAGCGACGGAGTAAGCGATGGGGCTTTTGTTTCTTGGTTTTGTGTTCTGGTCAGAGAAGCACATAAAAGAAAGCCAACATCGTTCTTTTTTTAGTGTAAAGCCAACACCACTCAACTCTGGTACTTAGTCCGATGGGATCTCCGCCGCATTCTCAATCATCCATGGGCCGCTACTCACGAGAATCCTCCTCAACCCGATTCTCCGGGTCTTTGAAACCCGGGTCTCGGAAAGTCAACGACGGCTCGAAGCGGAAAGGACACGGCGGAGAGAAGCAGTGGAAAGAGTGTGCGATGATCGAAGAAGAAGGGTTGTTAGATGACGGCGAGAGAGATCGTGGCATGCCTCGTGGGTACTATGTCTTGGCCTTCATCGTTGGGTTCTTCATACTCTTTGGTCTCTTCTCTTTGATTCTGTACGGAGCTGATAAACCTCAGAAACCGAAGATAACTGTCAAGGTTTAGTGTTCCGATCTGAACTCTTAGATTTTAAATCTGATTCAAGAATCCAATTCTCAGATCTGGACTTTGCAGAGTATAACATTCGAGACGCTCAAGATCCAAGCTGGTCAAGATGCTGGTGGTGTAGGAACAGACATGATCACCATGAACGCGACTCTGAGTGTTTCGATTTAGGCAAACATCGTTCTTATTCAGGTCATTCTTCCTCTTACATATCTGCTGTAGTGTTTCGATTTTAATTGTCATACCTGCCTTAAGTATTGACATATCTGATGCTCTACCTGTGGACTCTGGAGTAAAGTCCTGTTATGTAGTGATCTATGATGTTCTCCCTTGATTATTGCATATTAAAAAAAATGATTACCATACAATATGAATGCAAGTATCTCCAATCATTTTTTTTACATACATGAATACAGGAACATATATTACTTCTGTCAAGCACCAAGAGAGGACTACTTTCAGCGAGCCAAGCCTTACAAAGATCATCCTACCACTGCAAGGTATCCTCTTTTTCATATTGGTGCACCTTTGATACTTAGATTGTGGTTTTTTGTACTTTCATCAACACGGGAGATGTCATCTGGAGATGTTTCCGTTATATAGTTGTGCTTGAATGGTTGGATATGGGTTACTAACACATGATGCAGAAGCTGGCAAAGGATCTGAGTGTAGTGATGCCGGTTAGCTTTTTTTGAGTAGGCAAATTAACGCACTTACAACTCTATTGACATTATTGACTCTGATGGAACTAACCTCGGGATTTATAGGAAGTCGCATACCCCTGATGGACCAGGTGAATCAAGTTTGGGGTTAGAAACCCCTCGACTTTCTTTTGATGATATATTTTCTATTCTTTAGGTTAAGAGAAATATTTTTTCAATCATGGTGACACTGGCTTTAAAGTAGTTTCTGAGTAGAAGAATCTCCGAATTAAACATTTTCTTACTTTATCATTGCTATTTGGTTAACATGTATAAACGAAATTTTCTTGCTTAGCTTTTTCGTGTGATTTATAAGTAGACAAAATCATAACTGAAGTATTGGTGCAATGTTTTATTCAGCTATATGTTGGGATCAATGGTTTCCCGAGGCAGCTATACTGTTTTATCCCACTGCCATTGGCTCTGAACCTCAAGACCAGGGATTGGATTCGGGGTGATCATTGGAGGAGTCTTTCCTGCTAGAGCTAATGTAGTGAGCTTTTAGGTCTCATCACTGTCCATTTTCAAAGTCTATCTTGACACGATGTGCATCTGCCGTTGAACTGAACAGTCCTTTTTTCAACAACAAATCGATTTTTCTGCAATGATCAACAATGGAACCGACGGAGCAATCGGTTTCAAGAATTTATGAGCGAAATATATTTTGCATGCACATGTCGATTATGTTTACAACGTGATGGACTTTGCAATTGGGCAACGTCTTTAGGTTTTCAGAGAACAGACACATGTGATTATAAATTCAAATTAGTATGTTTTCGTAGTTGGCATTTTCTGTGATTACTACATCGTCCAAATTTCTTATAGATTTCTTTTTGTAAACCTGAAATATACAAATACTAAGATATATATTCTTTTGTCTTTAGCACTTAATTATTGAGAAAGAATAACTAATAATAAATTCTATTTCAAATTTTAATTTTAACTTTTTAAATAAATATTGTTTAGTCATTTCATCTTTTCATTGGATTTCGAAATAAATTACATTGTGAAACAAAATAAAAATCTTCATATCTATTTAATACACTAAAACAGAGAAAATATATAATAATCATAAATTATGACTTTCTGTTAAATACAAAACAAAAGTTAATACTTTAATATATAAATTAACTGTATAAGCTATTCAAATAAAAATCTAGATACAAATTATAAAATCAAATATAAATAATAGTTTATCAGCTGTTAATATGAATTGAATCATCTATATAATATCTGAAGATATCAAAATTAATATTTTATAAACATTACTGAAAATATATATTTAATTTTAAATATATAAAGATAAAGTAAGAAGTAGCATCCTTATTTTAATTATGAAGAGAAAAAATTTAACAAGAGCTTCAATAGATAAATGGTTTTAATTTGCACATTTTCATCAATTAGGTTGTAAATATTGCATATCATATTCTAACTACAACAATTTTATAACAAAATAAAATAAGACTCTAACATATACTTTTTTTATTTCATTTTAATTACCGTTCTAAATTCACGCCAATTAAAAAAAGATAAAATGTTCGATTTTGCCCTTATTTAACAATTAGAATTCTATTGCTTTAATTTTTTTCTTAATTTATGTAGAGGTAAAGAAACAAATTAATGACATAAATTTCACTGAAACCCTAAAACGACATTTATTTTGTAAAATAATAAATTGTTATACAATATTAAGTCACTTAATATGAAAGGGAGGGAGTATGAAATACGTTCTCACCAACTTTATTATATAAATTTATAGTAAGATTACATAAAACCTACTATATTATTTTATTGGGATGAGATCTCATATCATGTGATTGCTTTGTTTGCTTTCCGAATTATTTGTTTCCAACTAACATAATCTTATGCCTATTGACTATTGTAATTGTTATTATATTTTCATGTACAACTTATGATATTAATAGCTCCTAAGCAAAACTATTAGTTTAATGATAGAATTTTTTAAGTAGTTACTTTCCACTAATAATTATATATATGTTAAAATACTAAATGTAGGCAATCAAATCTAAGTCCGGTCTGTTTCCAATATCAGTTTTAAATTGGAAGCTAAACTCAAAAACTCTACACTATAAAAGACAATACACCAATAAAAACAATAAATTCAAGTAGATTAAAAACATAACCCAAAGTATAAATAATAAGAGATTAAAATCACATAATGTGAGAATAAATGTTATTGATTATAAAGTAGGCTAACAAAACAAACATAAATACCAAAAATAAAATAAATCACACAAATAAATACCGTATAGCAAAAATTATTTGTATGAAATTTGTTATTTGAACTTAGAAACACTGAGTTTATTAAATTAGATTTATTTATTATAACTGTAAGAAATTATGTTTTAACCGTAAGAAATATATTATAAAACATATAAACAAATGACAAATAAAAAACAAAAACCTGATATAAAGTATACCAAACAAAAATTAGATGCTACAAAATGTTTTACTAAAATTCTAAGTAGGGCAATATCCTTTTTAGATGTTAGTCTTTATTGAAATATATTTCATATATATATATATATATATATATATATATATATAAGCTGATTAACTTTAGAAAGAAATTGATTACATTGTTTTTTCAGACAAGAAATATTTTCTAAGGAATTATATTTGGTTTGAACTAATAAATTCTTAACATAAGAAAGAAAATAGGGGCCAAAAACATAAAAATAAAAATAAACGTTACACAGAAATTTAAAAATATTTAGCAAACAGATACTTTATCAAAAAACTATTATGTAACATTTTAGTAATTTTTCCAGATATACTTAAACATATATAATCAATTACTAATCATTAAAATTATAACTATTTATTTTTTTCATGGATGAAAATATTGTAAAGCATGAACAACAAAATCAAACAATATAATAATGTTTTAAAAAATCATAACAGAAAATCTCAAGTTATCATGATCTGTTTTATTATTTATAATGTTTTACATAGATTTAATGTAATATAATGTGAAATATTTTAAAATATCAATTTTTAAAAGAAAATGTATAGAACACAATCCGCGCGTAGCGCGGATAAAAAATCTAGTTTTACTAATTAAGCTAACATTTCAAATCCGTTAAACGATCGGGAATGAGTATTAAGTAATTTTCGGTTTTGATGCGAGATGAGATCCACCATTACTACACTTAAAAAAACGTTGGATTGGTAAAGACTAAACAAAATAATAATTAATTTGTGTCTTTGACTAATTTGCAAGATCTACTACCAAATCTTGAAAAGAAAATCATCAAATCTTCTTAACGAAAAGTACCTCTTCTGTTTTATTTATAACTAGGTTAAGATCTGCGCCTTGCGTGGAATAAATGTTATATATAAATTATTTTTAAGTATTGTATATTATTTACATATTATGAAATAATAAATTTATATTGAATAACTAAAAATTTAGTAATTATTACGTATATAATTAATTTGGTACAAATATTTAAATAAATTTTATTAATCCACACAAACTTTTTTTTTCTATTTTATATGGTATAAAATTAAGTTTAAATGATATTAACATAGATATATAGTACATTTTAAAGATTGACATCTGTCAAAAATATTTTATACTCATGTTATTTTTGATCATTTGTATTTATTTATAGCAAAAAATTTAAATCACTGATAACAATAAAAAAAATTTGTGGGATATTTAATAGTTGTAGTAATTTATAATTTTTAAAACATTCAAGTCAAAGTTTAAAATCTAAATATTAAGTTATCAATAATTGTTCAAAATGTTTATCAAAAAAATTTAAAGCAAATTTCAAAATTAAAATACTTATGTATTTTATATGGTATATAATTTATTTTTTTAAAATATTAATATACATATATATAATATTTATTAAATGAGACTTCTTACTTATGTAATTTCATAATCATTTGTATCTTGTTATAACCGAAATTTTAAACCATGTATCACAAAAATATCAATGTGAGATTTTTAACAACTTTAGTTATTTATATTTGTTTTTAAAAATTAAAAATAGAACATATACGAAAAAATCTAAATTTTTATTATATAGTTAATGTGGTGTTTAATTTATTTTAATAAGTTAAAATTTTAAAAAATAATAGAGAATAGACTAATTTTTATCAAATCTTCATTAATCAAAATCATTAATTGTCATATATACTTTAGCCACATTAGGTAATTCTGTGAATTTTAGTTAAGTAAACAATGAAGAAAATTTATTATTAATTTATGGTTAGTTTAATAAAAAGCTTATTATATATTTATATGGACCAACATATTTTTCTAAAGATTTTAAGAATGATTGTGGTGATGACATGTGGCTACAAAAATAAGTTGCAATGATTCTCTTTTAATATATAAAGGATTTCTTCTGATCTTTTTTATTAAGGCACGTTTATTTATTTATTGTAAGTGGACGAACAAGTGGCAAATCGTGTGTAGAGTAGACTGTAGAAATAGCAATCTAGTAGATTCACCCTTACAAATTGATGACTTCCAATGACAAGTTACTATAGATTGGGTCCTCAAATAGATTCACCCTTACAAATTATGTTTCTTAGAATTTATTATCCATTGAAAAAAACTAAAATGTCTACACACTCATAAACTCAAATATGTACAGCCTCTTACACATGCTCGACGCTATTTAAACACGATAGAGCTGTTCCGTGAAGAATCTGTGACGTACTGTGCGAATATAATTATACCATATAATTGATATCTGCAGTTCTGGATATTATAATTTTGATACTTGTTTGACCTATTTTCAAGTAAAAAATAAAAACTACCCCCAAACATGTATATAGAATCTACACTCCAGAGTCGAGACAACAATTTCATATGATAAAAAAAACTAAACTAGGTGCTAGGTGGATATACAGACCTATGGTTCCATCGGAGGAAAATAAATAAGACTTGGAGAAGGATAACCATGAAACAAACAATACGTTCATGCAAGTCCCGTGATGCGTCGGCCCCTCTTCACATAATTGAATTTCAACTAAGAAAGCACTCCGAACAAACAAATAAGTCAACACCTTTAACGAGGGGTACAAGTGTAGTTGTAGAGAATTTTATACGTTACAAAATAAGCGTAGTTTTCGATTTTTAATTTTTAATGCAAAATTTATTAATTTTTTCAGCAACTTATTTTTCTATTGGTTAAAATATGATTAAATATATTGACAATTATGTTTTTATATAGAAAATATACAAAATTAGTTATTTTATTAAACTGTATGCACAAACCCAAAATGACATTTAAAATGAAACGGAAAGAGTAATACTTTTGTGATTAATAATGTACTTTCTTTAGATATAAATGTTTGATGTTTTGACTATTTCACACATATTAAAAACAAGAAATAAATTATTTATTATCACTTTTTGGCTTTACCAATAAAGTTTCACTATTCATATTTTTATATTTTATTTGATGTTTGTTTTAAAGATAAGTACAATAACTACACTCCAAAACATTAATCTTTCAAATACAATAGCAAATCTAAAACATCAATCACTCAGTATATACACTAATAAACAAATGAGAAATTGCACCCAATAGCTAAAAAAAAACCAAAATTCACAACTAACCAAATTCTCATTCTCTCCCCCTTTTTCTTCCTATCTCTCTCTACCATCTCTCTAAAAAGACTAATTTTGTTTTTTTGTTTGGTTATTTCACAAATAACCCCTAAACAAATCATGCATAGTCAGTCATATACAAGTTACAAGAAAGAAACTGATGATAATACTTCCAAAAAATCGAATGCCGAAGAGTGAAGACCTTTCCTTTCATCTTCCTTTATATGGCCAAGGTTTAAGAGCGCTTACAACATCACCATATTGGAAAAATACTGTAAAAGTTTAAAACTACAAACCATTCTACAGCTTGAGAGACAGACTCTTGTGATTTTCATTTTCTTCTTTTTTTTCTCTTTTACCACTAAAAAATATGGATGTTGCAACAATCTGTACAATAGCGAGACTTGTCCCTTATATTTTCATGCCACAACAAAAAGGCCATGACCTTTCCCACAAGTGATTTTCATCCCTGAAAATACATTGGCTGAGATAGCCTTTGGAAAGTGCCTCTTTCTTTTTCTCATCCTTGGTCTTCCAAACAGATCCATTCATCTTCTCATAGCTGTAATGCCAGATCAGGATGCTGCGACGAGGACGAACTAGTCTGCTGGTTGGCCCCGGGAGAGTTTGGCGATACAATCCTAGCGTTAAGATCCGGTGGAAACCGGTGGAACTCCTGTTTGTTATAAGGAAACAACAACCCTTGCTGTTGCGAGCCCGGTACGGCCTCGGTGGTTGAGTTTGGTTGTTGCTGACTCGTGACTCCAATCATCGGACTTGGGCTATGGCTGAATCCACTGAAGCCGCGGTTGCTGCTCTCAGGTTTGATCAGCGGTCCTGCCTGTCGAGAGGAGGACGATGATGGGAACTCAGAAACCAAGACACGAGAAGGTGCAGTCTCTTCGATTCCTTGAGCAGAAGAAGAATGTCTGTTTCCTATGAAAGCGCTCGAGACTGAAGCGGCTGGCGAAAGGATTCTGTTCGAATGATCATCAGACGCCAAGTCATTAGAACACTTTTGCTTTCCCAGCAAGGTTTGTTTTTGAGAATCATCCTCTTCAGTTCCTGAAGGGTTGTCTCCAACCCAACCTGGACCAAATTTAACTCCAGGGGGCAACGCGGTTCCGATTCTCTTTGATGCAATTTTCCAAGCAACAGGACCGAGATTCGCAGCGTATCGTGCTAGACTCCTCGCGTAACCGTACTCAGTGTTCAGCCCAACCTAATGAATAAGGAAAACAAATGGTCAGACTCTTGTTTCACCCTAAAGAAGGATATAATAGGATTGATGATAGCGTACTGGAATCAACTGTTTTAACTCGTCTTCAAGCGTTGTCAAAACCGAAGGCTCCTGTGTAGAAGTTGATAGGTGGTTGTAGGTATCGCGTCTGTTATCATCGACATTGAAATGTTTCATCCCATACTTGTTAACCGCCTTCACAACCGAAGCTGCAGAGAAACAGAGAAGATGATTTTATATTTGGCATAAAAATGTTTGAAAGAAGGTATGAGAGCAAAGGTAGAGATGTTTTACGTGGAAACTCATTCTCCCAATCAACAGACCAGCCACTTTGGGTTTCACTGTTATGATTGATCCTAACTGATGTTTCTGCTTGACGGAACTTGTTTGAAGGAGGAGTCTTTCTTAGATTATAAGCACCAGAAAACTTATTAGAGCTATCTCCTCCAGGAATGAGCGCATCAGCTGAAATTTCAGAAGCAGTACGGTCAATGGAAGATGGTTCAGGCTGTTTCTTGGGAGGACGGCCTCTTCTGGCAACTTTTGGCTGCTGCTGCTGCTGCTGTTGTTGTTCTTGTTGGCTTTGTGGTTCTTCATCGTCACTGTCTTGCCTTAAATTCTCAAAGTCCTTTTTAGCCAGTTCTTGTATAGCCCTCGCCTACAAGCCAAAACGAAGCGCTATTTCAGAAACATGGAACCACACGATATATCAGAAGGAAAAAAAAAGGAGATGAAAATTTAAGACATACCTGTCGATAATATACAGTGTCTGATGAATTGTATTCCATTGCATTTGAACATATTAAAAACACATCTCCCTGCAAACAGGAACAGGGCCAGAAGGGACATTTATCAGAAAAAAGGAAACAAAAGAGCTGTTCCAACACCAACCTCCACACGAATTTCCAATGTAATCAATATAGGAGGCAAATTTGACTCTAAACAGATTAATAGTTACTACGAGTGGAACACAACTTTTGAAACATCCTTAGGTCTCTACCCTACGCTACATATAACATGCACGCCAAACAACATCATGCGTTGGCTCTCCATAAACCATAAGAAGCTATAAGAAAATTTTAAAATGACGATGCCACAACATAATCTTTTAGCACAAGCTAAAAACAAACTAACTCGAAAGAGTCAAAGATAGGACCCTATAGGAAGTTAGAAGTAAAGAGTCGTCCAATGCTCTCAGAGTACAAGACTGACCTCAAATTGTTCTAAACTGGCATATGCTCCAGAGTCTAGTTTCTTCCGCACTGTGCTAAAGTCCATAGGATTCGTGATAATCTCATGATAATCAGGAAGCTGTAACACACACACCAAACAGAGATAAGACAAACAGAACATTAATGAGCTTGAAACGTTTAACAGAAGGGGCAGACAGTCACCTCTTCAGGATCAACTGGATCTGAGTAAACGCCATAAGTATCTTTCCTACAAGTGTTTGTAAAACAACATCGATCAAACAAAAGCATTAACCAAAATACAAAATAATGAGACTATGCCAGAGAGAAAGGAAATGAAAATACTTTTGAAGTCTATCGAGGATGAACACCAACAACTTTTTGTCCGGCAAAGGAGTAGTGGGGCCAGACTCCACGGGAGAGCCTGTCCACATGTCAATGAAGTTTTAAAATTAATCATCAGCAAAATCTCCCCTTTTTATCCTCGTACGTACGAATCATCAGATAAATTAAATAAATTGAAAATAAAAAGGGGGTCTTTATACGGGTACCTTGAAGAATGTCTGTCGCTTTCGAAGCCTTTTCTCCCTGCAGAGAATTATCAAACAGATCGTCATCATCATCATCAACTCCAAGAATCCACTAAAAATGTGAGCTTTCTCCCGTAAATCATAGAAAAAAACAAGTAGATATGCTCCATGTAAATTGAAAGTATAACTAAGAGACACATGAAGGTTTCAGTGCAGAGGCATCTTTAATTCGATTAAATACCATAAATCAGAGAATTTAATATTCATATTAAAACGAGAATAAAAACTGATAAACACAGCAACACAAAAAAAAAAGGGAAAATAAATTAGGGAAAAAGCTGAAATACAAATTATCCACCAATCAAAATCAAGACACAGTCAAACTCATCATCTCTTTATACTTGAAGCAGAAGACAGAACGAACACTCACAACATAAACGCGCGAAATCCCCAACTATATAATTTAAACCTAATTTCTCAGATTCGACTCCTTTTTTTTTAAATTAGAATTAAATTAATAGCTTTAACAACTCGAATTAGAAAACGAACCGCGAATCCAGATCCGCCGCCGCCGCCACCACCGATCTTCCGTCTATTAAAGGAAGCCTCGGGAGTCTCGTCGAGGTTCAGATCGGAACCGCCTGATTGGGAATTGGGAGAATGTCGATGAGAGTGGGAGTTTAATCCGTGCAAGAGCCTGTGTTTCTTCTCCCGCCGCTCGTCGTCGTCTTCCTCGTCGTCGTCCTTGATCCAGGGGGAACCGGAAGAAGAGACTCCGTTGGGATTAGGGTTCCGGCGCTTGGATCGGGTGCCGGAGTTGGGAGAATTAGGGTTTTGGGGACCGGATCTAGGGTCATCGTGGTTGTTTCTGTGGTGCTGCTGCTGTTGTAATTGTTGCTGTTTGATAGCTCGCTTCTGAAGGTCTAGAAGAGATGGCCTCCCTTTCTTCTTCTTCTTCGTCATTGTATCAGCTACCTCACCCATTCTCTCTCTCTCTCTCTATTCTCTCTCCTCTCTCCTTTCTTTCTCCTCTCCTGTACAGGCGTTTGGTTTCGTGTTTTCTTACGTTTAAAAAAAAAAAATTAAAAATGAAATTAAAACTAGAGAATTACTTGGGTGAACTCGCACGTGCCGAAAGGGTTATGTAACCTAAGTGGGCTGTATCTGGGCCTAAACAGGCTTGAGGATGTGTGACACTCTTTTATGTCATGCGCACCTTGTGCGCGCGCTATACACCTTTTGGTAGAAATTGATAGGGAATTTTGTTGTTCCGGTGGTGAATCGTATTTTAGAACTCTCTCTCTTTTGATCAAAGAAAAACTCTCTCTCTCTCATCTTCTATTCAGTCATATGCTAGCTAGCTAGTTGTTTAATGAGTTGATTACTCTCTATATCATTTTTTGACTTTTCTTTACATTCAGAGTCACTTCTTACATGTAAAATATTTTATTATGGGCCAGCAATAAACTGTAGACATCTTTACCCTTAATAGACATTTGATGCATGGACGGATGATGCATGGACGGATGATACATGGACGGGTGATGCGTAGACGGATGATGCGTGGACGGGTAATGCATGGACGGAGATGAGTGTAAAAATTCATGAAGCTTCATTAGAGCAAGCTCGACAATAGTTGAGCTTAAGGACACAACTCCAACAATAATATTTGTCTTTGAATAGGGACAAAAAAAAATTGATTATGTTGTGGATATAGACGCTAACATAACCATGAATAAAGAACAAGAGAGATCTCTTAAATTTGTAGATGGGGAATTGAAGCTTGATGTGGTGGATAGAGTAGTAACTCAAAACACTAAACATAGATATAAAAAATGTAACATATTGAAAGACTGTGATACGGATGCCAATGTGTCCACAATCTCAAGGATGAACAAATTAATAACTTCAAACCAATAACTACCACGCACATGTGGAGAAAAAAAACAAGCTTGAGTGATGAAAGCAAAGCTAAACAAACCAAAAAGTTAAAAGGAGTCATCTCTTCCTCCAAAACCCCTGGTCAAAACGAGTCAGCTCATCTTTCCGGTGAGCCACCATTGGTTATGAGCTCAACATCGTCGTGATTCGAGCTCGTCACAGTCATCCACCACGAGATATGTAGTATGCTGAATTTTGAATTTTAATCATAATCTTACTCGTCCACAAATAGCCGTTCATGTTTGCCCGTCAACGCTTATCTTCCCACACCCATCCCATGTGTTGTTACATGCTTATATTGTACATGTAGTTATCCATGTTTTTCAAACATACACATATCACTCATCCATAACACAATCATTGAATATGTGTACAAGTACATATTTTAAAATATAACAAAAAATATATCAAATTGGATAGCAAATTATAGAGAATAAAAATATATAATTTACTATATCAACAAAATTTGCTATATGTATTTTTAATTTAAAAATAAACAAAAACAAAATATTAAGAAGTATACTAAACAATAATAAAGAAACACATTTTATCTTTCCTCTTGTCTAAGAAAGATCTCATTTTATTCTCATTAAGAGCAAATATGTATTCTCTCTGTAGGTCCTACGAGAAAGTGTTTACAAGTGCATTGTGGCCTTGGATGTAATTGAAAAGTGATAAAGTGCATCTTAATGTAAAAAATTCTTGTTTAATCGAATATTTCTCTAATCGTATAACAACCAATGACGTGTCATTAGAGATTTTGGTAGTGTTTTAGCCTGGTGTAAATTTTATTGAGCTTTGACTACCTTTAGCTTCAATTCACTAATAAGTAAAGATTTTATTAACATTTGATTTTTTGTGTGAATATTATTAAGCTGCTTTTGGCTCACCAAGACTCTCGTTAGGAAAATAGTAGGTTTAAACTTTCCTTGATTTAGATCATTATTCATTGGTAAAAAAAAATACAATGAACTAGAACTAAACATTACTCGGATTCGAGACTTGCGTGACAGATTAGAAAATGTTTGGTGTTATCATATGAAACATAATACTAAATAAGAAGAATATTACTCGTGTGCGAGATTTTGTTAAACTAGAACCAAACATTACTCGGATTCGAGACTTGCACGATATTTTAAGTGTTCCCACTCACCATTACTAAATCAGGATAATTAACTATGGAACAGAATACTAAATAGGAAAAATGATAGCCAGCTACTTGAAGTATTGGCCACCACATGGCTAACCATGCAAAGTAAGTAAATACACACTCAAGTACACGAAGTATATGTTATGCATGCTAATATCCCTGAATTTTATGGTTTTATGTAGCCAACATCATTCGATTAATTTAATTAGTAGGAAATCGTCACATGGACGTCGGAGATGGTAATGCCGTGTGATTAGCTGTTTGGTTAGTTTGAAACTGACCCACACGTCCCAATTGAAATAAAACCCAACCAATTTTTAAAAGAAGAGTGTTATTGGGCCACAACTAAAACCTGATATCTATCCAAATTAAAAAAATATATGACACAATCCAATCAAATATGATCTGATCCGAGTGATTTATTCTTCTTCATCCTCAACGTCGAAGAAAACCAGAGACCCAAAATCAAAACAAATAAAAATGAAGGGACACTATTCCACAGAGTTAAACATGTAAGATTCGTTGAACCCATTAGAGACATGTTTGGTTTTTGCTCGATTGTGAGATGAGATGTGGTTAATTGACTGGTCGTTTGATAGATAGATCTAAAATCGGGATCATCAAGAACACAGTAGGAACAAAGGTTATGGTGGTCGCAAATTGTGTGCTTATCGGTTGCCAGGAAATATTTTCACGGCTTGGACAGACAAGAATTTAGTACAAATTTTTTTGGGTACAAATTATACAAGGTGTAGATCGAACAAATGATTTTTGAGATGTTTTACTAGTAATGGGATGAGTTGTAACATGTTTTGTTGTGTCACTAGAAAGAAAGGAATAATCATTGTTCCTACTGTGAGTGGCTTAATGAAAAAAAGTCAATGGTTGGCCAAAGAGGGCTTTGCTTGAAGCACGAGTTGAAATCTAAGAGAAGAAGAAACAAATAAATGAAGTAATTGGCACTGTCAATTTCCTTCATATGGAATTTGAGTAGCAGAAGGTAGGGAAACCCGGTTTTAGTAATGGATATGAAGAGATCAAACGACTAGGTCGGTTTTTATTTTAATTTCGGCCAGGTGGGGCAGTTTAGAACTAACCAAACATCTAATCATATGGTGTTACCATTTATGACGTTCACGTGACGATTTTTCACTAATTAAATTAAGTTAATGATGTTGGCTACATAACAATATAAAATTTAGGGATGTTAGTATGCATAACATATATTTCGTGTAGTTGAGTGTGCATTTCTTTACTTTGCATGGTTAGCTATGTGGTGACCAATACTTCAAATAGCTGGCTATCATTTTTCCTACTAAATAAGAAGAATATTAAATAGCAAACTTGTGTGCCACTTTGTATATTTGTAGAACTATACATGTATTTCTAAAATATTAGAACACTTTCAACAGCAGTATGAAGAGAAGTCCTAATCATTAAAAAAATATAGAAAATTTAAGAAAGAGAAACAACAAAAGTTCTAAACTCAAAGGATTTAAGAAACTGTCTATCTAATCAAAGTACATATGTCATTGCTTAAGAGAAAAGAAATGTTTTATTTGATTTTTTTTTTAAAATGAAACATAAATGAATAATTATAATAATATTATTATTTTTACTTTAGAAACTTTGAAGAATTCTAACTGATGGAGGTGCTGCTCTTACACACCCAAATGACTCATCCTTAGGAAAATATTCGTAAGTTTGACAAAGACACTAAACAACTTATATTTAAGCGCATAGAGAACTTGAAGAAGCAAATCAAAAACCATAGGGTATAAATGGTGACCAGGGAACGGCGAGAAATAATGCATTCCCTAACGTTCCTAGAAAAAATCACCATTCACAAGGAATAATAATTCCTTCTCATTTCCTTTCATTCTTTTTTTGTAGAGAATTAAAGAACAAAATTATTCCTTCATAAAATTGATAAGGAACAACCATTTCTTTTCATTTCTGCTATTTTATTCCTGAACATTTCTTTTTTATTCGTTCCTTTTGTTTCCCGAATGGTCACCAGTCAGACCCATAGTAACTCTACACTCGGCTATATAAACAGAGATGAAGGTGTGCATTACAAACATCAGAAACTTAATAATCCTTCAAAGAAAAATATGGATATTGTTTCCATGCTCTCAAACCGACTAACTTGGGCACGAAGGCAAGCTGGCGTTCGTCAACATTTTTTTACCACAAGTTTCTTTACCAGAAAATTGCATTTTTAATCATGAAGTTGGCAAAATTTTGTACTTTAACCATTGGAACTCAACTGCTAACATTTTTAACATTTTAAACAGTGAAATTTGTTTCAATAACATATTAAAAATTGAACTAATTTACTTGTTTCACATGTTAAAATTATGATCGGTACTGTTCATTAATATGTCAAAATAGATGACGTGGTGATTTATTCTTTAAAAATATATATTTAAAATTATTTTAATTAATAAAAAAATTAGATAAAAATTCAAAATAAATTCTAAAAATTGATAAAAATTCGAAAAACACAAAACAAATCAGGGAAAAAAAATAAAAATTTAGAAATTAGAAAAAGAAAAGTAAAAAATTGATTAAAAAATCTGTATTACAAATAAAATAAAATAAAAATTAAAAAAAAAAAACTAAAAGTTGAAAATGAAAAGGTACATGAACCCAAATCTCTTTGGTGTTTAGGTAGGCATGGGCATCCTAAAGATATAGACCCAACAAGGCAGTTGAAATTTTTTGGTTCGGTTTGACATAACGGTGATGTTGACAACTTTAATCATATCACTGTAAAAAGATAGTACGAGATACAATAGAATTTTAAAATTTTTTGTTGAATATTAAAATTTAAAAATTATTTTTATGATTTTTCTAAACTATTTTTCATTTTCAATTTTATTTTTTTTTTCATTTTTTCATTTTTTAATTTTAATTTTTTTTATTTTTTTTAAATTTTTTACTTCCTCTGTTCCTAAATGTAAGATGTTTTACAATTTTTTGATGTTTCAATATATAAGATATTTTTATTTTCCTAGATTTTTTACTTTATTAAAAACTGTGTACCCAATCATATTTTAATAGTCTATTTTGTAATTGATTGAATACAATTAATTTATAGTTTTAATGATGTTTTCTAGACAAAAAGTAGTTTTCTTAATATGTATGTTTCTACCTAAACATTTTATATTTAGGAACAGAAGGAGTCATTTTTTAATTTTTTTAATTATTTAATTATTTAATTTTTTAAATTTTTAATTTTTTAAATTTTTTAATGTTTTAATTTTCTAATTTTTTATTTTTCCGATTTTTATAAAATTTCCTTTTTTTCCTAATTTTTTATCAATTTTTACAATTTATTTTTATTTTTCTTATTATTATTTTTTTAATTTATAACTTATATTTTTTTAAAGAATAAACCATCATGTCACTTATTTTGATTTATTAATTCACAGATTTGACATGTGAAACAAGTAAGTTAGTTTCGATGTTTAATATGTTATTAAAACAAGTTTCACTATTTAAAGTGTTAACAATTGAGTTCCAAAGTTTAAAGTGCAAACTTTTGTCAAATTCATAATTTAAAATGTAATTTTCCGTTTCTTTATTATTAATGTTTGTAAATGTTTTGATTTCTTTACTATTTTGAGTGAGTAAAAGAGTGGTACTAGGGGCAGCTTGGGATGAAGATAGGAGGATATTTGGAGGTAGGCTTGCACGAAACGGTGGAATATCTTTGCAATACAGAGTCTTTCTTGTGGATGGAAAGCCTTGAAACTCTGTTTCCGGTTGTGAGTTGCTAACAATTGCCTTCTTAGAGGTTTGTTCTTGTTCTCCTTTATACTTTTTCAGTAAAATGTTTGGTTCTCATTAGGATTGCATTGGTTAATGTAGGGTGCACAAACTCCCTTTGACTTCGCAAATGAAGTTGATGCAAATGAAGTTAATGTACATGAAGGGTTAGTATTTCACCTGATTGTGGCCGACATAAATTCAAAGAAAATGGTGTACATTGGAAGAAGTAAAGGTTGTGCACAAGTCCGAATACAAGAAGTAGGATTTAGCATTCATATTCTTTCTATGGAAGGGCTTAATTCAAATGATCCCAAGGTAAACGTGGAATATATATTATTGTTTTGGTTAATTTGCAAATCTTTCATAAAGAAATAGTAATTTTATCATTTTTGGTCTTATGTATGCAGTATGAACTTCTGATGGCAAATATAAATGCCTCTTTTGCTGTGAATGTGGACAAGGACCTAAAAGAAATTACCAACAGTGTTGAAAGGATAATGACTGAAAGAATCCGAGCATCTGCAACTTTAATTCATTTTCTGCTCCAAACATCATTTTGGAGTAAAATATACTTCAATCTCACTCCATTTTCAACTCCAAAATTGGGTAATGATTAAGGTTAATCCATTCATTTATGGAGTAATCTCACCTATTACTCTATTTTGGAGTTGAGATTTTTTAATTTATATGTTGGTTCTTTAAATTTTAATTTTTTTATTTAATACTAAAATATTTTAAAATGGTACTATAACACGAAAAAAAATATAATTTCCATAAGAGATTATTTAATAATTTTACATAAAAATTATAAACTAATAAAAATACCAAAACTAAACATAAAAATATATAATAAATAACCATAAAATGTGAAGATATTATTACTAATTTTTCGTTTTTGACAGAATTACATAGGATAACACAAAGCAGAAAACAAGAATATAGACTAAACAATGACTCAATCTAGAAACGAAAGTAGGACATACACACTACCACAACCGCAGTCCCAAGGCTCGACTAAATCCACACCAACTTATCGTAAAAAGATGAACCAAGTTCAACCGAAAGTCAGAACCCGATAATTTTTTGCCTCCTCGATGAATCCACTCTTAAAGATAATTGCACACCTGTTCTCAGCTCGTCGATAGCGTCAAAGCACCTGCCCACAAAAAAAACAGCAACATCAGCGACCTAAACAAACAGCAACATCAACAACCAAACCGGGCTTTTATTTTGTCCGGATGCGACCTATATTCGATGTCGATCTGAGTAAAAATGGCCACAACCTCCGTACTCCATAATCTGAGCCCAACCTGCAAACAATTGCCTCACATACCACCACAAGAAGCTCAACTAAGCCCATGTAGTGCTGGGATGTGAGCGAAGACCTAACGCTAGCCGTGACAGTCAATGACATGAGAACCACCACACGTTTGTATTCATCGAGAACCGACCAACTGAAACTAGAGCTGCTAAAGCCATCACTTACACCAGCAAAGACCGAACGAAGAACAAGGGCTAATTCCCAACTGATACCCACCGAGTTCGACATAACCTACAAGAGGTGCCGACTTCAGATATTATCAAGCCGGGAAAACATATCACGAACCGCGAAGAAGAGGTTCGAGGTGAGGAGACGAAGCATGCGGCCACTGAGATGGCATAGACATCGAACATCCTTTAAACCGCGAGCCAGCCACTGAGCTTGAGCACCAAACCGACTCAAACCCACAACCCGCCGCCGTGGTAGAAGGATCCACCGACACACACCACACCAATATAAAGAGAACCCGAGCTCGGTGAAACAACGAGAACCAAGAAACTTGATCTCGAGCCGAACGACTCCCTGGACTTGTAGTGGCAAACCGCCGTTGACCCAGAGAAGCCACTCTGATCCTCCCACTCGCAGACGGAGATAAGCTAGACAAGATCAAACAGTGAAAAATTGATCTCGATCCAACCCAAAAAACCGACTACAGCCACCACCAGCCTCTCATCCCACTCGCCGAAGCCACAAAGAGATGGGGAGACCACCGGAGAAGAAGCACCTCTGCAGCGGAGCACTCATCGGCGTCAAACCATAGCCCACGACTATGTGCATATCGAAGGTAAGAAGACTGGTGAAGCGGCAACATCAAAGCGAGAAGGACAATAGAAGAAGGGGGGCCCTCCAGACGTCGCCACGCCCCGTCAGGGCCGGAGGCAGAGACTTTTGAAAGAAAGTTAACGACAGTGAAATTTGTCATATATATGTTAATTATATTAGGTAATACAGTAGTTTTTATTTAAGAAAAGAATTGAAAATATTTTTCTATACACTACTAATCAATTTAATAATTAGTTAAATACAAAATATAATATATATATATAAACCATTTTTTTTAAAGAATTCTAAGAATCATTTTAATTTTAATGATATAATACGTGGTTACAAAAACATGATCCATAATTAATATACATGGGATTGTATGCGATTTGTTTATTCAGTCGTATACCGATATTTCTAATTAAAAAATCGTTTTAGGGAAACGAAGATTCGCGGCGAGGAGGTAGGTCAGTCAGATCTCCTTGTTCAGCGTCGTTTCTGTTCCGGGTTGTAGAGGCTTCCACAGCTCTTGCATCGCCGTTAAAGTTCCCGGGTTGTGGAGGCTCCTTCAGCTCTGTGGCGTCGGCTAAGCTTCCGGAACGTGGATGCTCTTACAGCTCCATTGTTGCCGGCTTCTGGTCCCCTGGCTCCATTTTAGGGTTTAGTTTCTTTCTTTTGTTGGTTCGTTCTCTAGTTAAGTTAAGTTGGTTCGGGTTTGTTGGATGAGCTCTCGTCAGAGGACGATGGAAGCTATCCGGTGGAAAGGTCGATGTTTGTGCGAAGCCCCTCCTTGGTCCTTGTTTTGAACTTTGGCGGATGAGATCTCGGTCACGATTGATTCTCTCCATGATTAGGCGCGCCTGGGAGGTTTGGCGGTCGCGGTGAAGAAGGTGAGGAGTTAAAGAGCTTGGGTGTGGATCAGTGAATCGGTGGATGATTCTCCGGTGGTAGTCGAGGAGGAGGAGATGTTGCGGGTCGCGATGGAAGTCGGGCCGACATCCGATTCTCTCTTGGGTCTACGAGTTGCTGGGTTTGGTTATTGGGCCTTAAGCCCGTCTTAGTGTTTTCGGGTTTTGGCCTTCTTGTTTGTAGCCCAATGGTCCTTTGTGGTTTTTGTTGGTTTCTGAGAAACTTGGGCTTGGCCCTTTTATTAATATAACAAATCTTGAGGGAAAAAAAACGAAGATTCGAGCATTATTCTGCCATTAAGCCTTCGCGTTCGAATTTGACCTAACAAATCTTTTTTCGCTTTCATAGATATCGCTAAGTTAACACAAGAGTCAATGCAAGTGATTAAAAGCGTGAAGAGAAGGGCAAGAGAGCCAATGAAATAGAAAGAACACGGATCGATGACATGGCAAAAAAAGATTTGAAATCCCGCCTAAACCCCTAAGATATTTTTAGATAATGGTGCGAAATTGAAATCCAGAAGATATTTACAAACCCTTAAACCTCGTCGTTTCACAAGGCGTACAAATCACAAACACGTACCCTCATTCCTCTCTCTCTCTACTTTCAAACCCTACGAATCTTCTTCCGTCAAAGGTAAATTTTCCTCCGATTTTCTTCGTTTTTTCCTCTCGATTGTCGATCTCTCTCTCTCTCTCTCGGTGATAATCGTCTCTCTCTCTCTCTCTCATCGTTATTGTACCTCTTAGAATCGAATATTCTCTGTTCGATTGCGTCGTTTTCTATGAGTATACTCTGTTGGCTGATCTCTTCTTATTTCGTCTGCAGAATCAAAGCATGAAGGGAGGCAAATCAAAGGCTGATACCAAGAGCTCCAAGTAAGTAGATCGATTCTTCCGTTTTTTGTTTTGTCGTCTAGTAAGCTCTCCAGATCTCGGAAATTTCAAAATCGTTTTTGTTTATGCGTTGTTGATGATAGGCTGGCGGTGAACAAGAAGCCAAGCAAAGCGGCTGCTAAGGATCCAAACAAACCTAAGAGGCCTTCCAGTGCCTTCTTCGTTTTCATGTAAACCATCCCCTCATTGGTTTATTATTGTCTAGCTCGTATGTGAGTTTGATTAGTAGCAACCTATCTTCTCGATTCAGGACATTAGATCTTATAATTTAAATTTTAGGTATATTGATTCGTTCTTGATGTGATGATGCTTTTGCTAGTACCTGCGTTGACTCTAATGATATCGATTTGGCTTTTGAAGGGAGGATTTCCGTCAGACTTACAAGAAGGATCATCCCACTAACAAATCTGTTGCTGCTGTGAGTAGTCTTATCTGCTTTCCTTTAGATTCCATGTGTTAATTAGTATCATTTACTCTGAACTTCTATCGCTAACAGGTTGGCAAAGCTGGTGGACACAAGTGGAAATCCTTGTCTGACACTGTTCGTTCTCTTATCTATTATCTTTTTTAAGTGTTATTTAAGTATTTAGTTAACCTTTTTTTGGGTCTTACAATGGTGTAGGAGAAGGCTCCCTACGTTGCTAAGGCTGACAACCGCAAAGTTGAGTACGAGAAGAACATGAAAGCCTACAACAAGAAGCTGGTAATTTTATTTTGGTTTTAGTATAACACCAATAAACTTTAATACTTGCATCAAATGTTGTTCTTAGTTATTCAAGAGTGGTACTCGTTGACTGACTTTTGATGTGTTGGTGTTTTTTTCTTCTAGGAGGAAGGTCCAAAGGAGGACGAGGAGGAATCTGACAAGTCCGTGTCTGAGGTTAATGATGAGGATGATGCCGATGATGGGAGTGATGAGGTTCCTTCTTGATTCTGCATCACTATCATTACATGGTTGCTTCTTTTGTTTATGATCCCACTACCCTTTATAAAGCTCTTTCCCTTCTCTGTTTTATGTGTAGGAGGAAGACGATGACTAGGACGTTTATGTTTGGTGGCATAATATAGGACGCTGCAAGGATCTCAAGCATGTTCGTTCTTTCTTATCTTCTCTTATAATGTTAACGAGAGATTTGCAGCTCTTTATAAAATATTAAGCCTTTTTATAGCTCGTCGTTTGTTATGATCTTAATGCTCTTTTTAATCTCTTCGACCTCTAATGAAATGGTGACATGGTTGCTTATTAGAGTTTGGTTTAGTAAATTGTATCGTTAAATCTCTAATCAAATCTTAATATACAGTCAATGTATCATTTATCTACACGCAGTAATAACCTTTAATCAAGGTGTTCCAAAAAGTTTATTCCTTGACTTTACTTTCTGTTTGGTTGAATTGACTTTAGCTACAAAGGTTGTTAAAATTGTCTGTAGGCCTTCTTTCCAGTGACCAAAGCCATGATGAGTTAGTGCTCTTTTCACAAATTTTTATAAAACTCATACATAATTAGAGTTTTTAAGAATATATCATTACTTGATTTTTATACAAGAAATATGCTAATTCTGATCATTCTGGCTAGTGGAGATTGAGAGCGGAATCCGCGTAACATATCTTTATATCAAAGAACCTTTTTGGTCGTAAATTCATACATTTTATTCTTTAGTTACAACAATGAAAATGAAAGCATGCTCTTTAGTTCTATTATCTTTTAATTATTAGTCACTAAGATAATATTTTATATTGTGCTGTGATTAAGCCTTGCTTCCGGCTTTATGTAACCACTATATATAAAGTAAAATGCACAGTTTGC
Source organism: Brassica napus (assembly GCF_020379485.1). NCBI lineage: Eukaryota > Viridiplantae > Streptophyta > Magnoliopsida > Brassicales > Brassicaceae > Brassica > Brassica napus. The sequence continues at coordinate 8,778,619 of NC_063439.1, forward strand.
GTTCTTCTACTCATACAAGCAAAGCTACTGATGAAATAATTACTGAAATTAATTTATGTTAGTTTTAATATGTCATCCACACGTAGGATTAAGATCATCTTATATCATTTTGGAATTTAACACTTTTTTAATTTCTCAAATGGTGGATTGACCCGTAAAACTCGAATAGAATGTTGAAATTCTAACACTAAATAGTGACGTGACACACGATTGACCAAGATCAATCCTTGTGCTTTAATTTTCTAATCAATCTAAAAATTACATGGAATATAAGATATACATCCACAGAAATCAGAATTAAGAATCTAATCTGATCAGTTATAATCAACTTGTGTCCCTAATTTCTCTCTAATTAACCGGTAATTATATAGGCCAGTTGATCACTAGTCAAGTTATCTTTTCAGAAAAGTGTTTTATATAACGGTAAGAAATAAATTAAAGATCCTTTAGTCATAAAAATATGTATAAATCAGTCACTTTCGTACAGTATATAGTCTTCATATATATGGTAAAAAAAAGGAAGAGAAGAAAGCAAAGTGGTGAAAGAGAGATGGAGAGAGAGAACCAAAACGGTGCGTATGTCGGAAGAGGAGTTATGACGGAGGAGCAAATGGAGACTCTCCGTAAGCAGATCGCCGTATACTCCGTTATCTGTGAACAGCTCGCTCTCCTCCACAACTCTCTCTCTTCTTTCCATCCTCTCTCCTCAGGTACACTTCTTTTCTCTCTACATATAGGCGTTTTGTAATGCAAACGTTTTATCTAACCACACACCTTACTCATTGAGCTGCTACTTTAGTGTAAACTGCGTTTGCAAACGATTGGTCTGAACTAGAGTTATTAGCGATATGCAAACGCATTTTGCGATTAGGTTAATACATATTTATACTTGGAAGAAACTTAAGGCTCACGTACGTATAGGAATAACTCCTAACGGTGATGGATACTTTAATCCGATGGTGGCATCATCAAGCGCTCAGAGGATATCGACTAGGAACCGATGGACTCCGACGTCCACGCAGCTTCAAATACTTGAGAGCATTTACGAGGAAAAAAGCGGAACACCGAACCGACGTAGGATCAGAGAGATCGCAGCGGAACTGTCTGAACACGGACAGATAACGGAGACAAATGTTTACAACTGGTTTCAGAACCGGCGTGCTCGGTCCAAACGTAAGCAACCTCAGACGATTGCAACGACTGATCAGGCTGAAGATGCGGCGGTGACGACCGATGAGAAGAGGAGTTGTGGGGATTCTGGAGGGTTTGAGTCTTACGAGCATATACTCTTCCCGAGTCCTGACTTAGGTAACTTTTGTTCGAGTTTATACCATATGATTTTCGTCCAATGCATTGTTTTTCTAAAGTTCGGTCGGTTTCAAATCTTACTTTTTTGGTTCGCTCTGGTTTATTTTTTTTAGTACCGTATTGTAGCGAAATTTGGTTTGAGTTTGGGTTGATGAATTTCGGTTTTATTTTTATTTTTATCCTTGTATGATGATAAAATAATAGAAGAGGTGATCGACTTGTGGTGGTTTATTTTTTGTGGTTTCAGGGATTGAGCATTTGTTGAGTAGAGGGGAGCTTTCTGGAGACTTCAATTCGTATACTATAGACTGACATAAAATGCAAAGAATGAAGAAAATCTCTAGTCTCTACTCTCTCTCTTCTCCATGTTTCTACAAGACACTAAGCAATACATTTCGTTATCTTAATTAAAATGACCTTATTATGTCTGTGTTTGTGTGACTTTAACAAGTGCTTCAAAAATTGATACGCCCACAACCTTAATAGATGGCCCATAAAACTCTCGAAAACAGTGAGAACAGTGTGTTAGCGGCAAAGCTGCATGTCATTTCCATTGTTCATCACCTCAGGTTTTCACGTCTCCCTCCAGACGTGCGTAGAATTTTGAGTAAATAACGTTTCCAACTTTTTGGTGTCAATGAAACAACGTGAAATTCTTGATTTTTGCTAGTAGAAGTTCCATAACTAACGAGTAATGAGAGATTCAATTATATAGCCATTAGCAAGAGAAAAACTTATATTCATAAAGATGGAAAAATAAATCTAATAACCGAATAAATTGTGTTTTTTTTTGTTGTCACAACCGAATAAATTATGTATGTTATGTATAAGTGACCAAGACCTAAACACAAGCCAATTTCCGAATAAAGCTGGCCATGTTCAGATGCAAAAGCCTAAATCTTTCTTCTTACCACAGGTGCAAAGTTCCTTGGTTGACATCAGCTGAGGACAGCTTAATGCCGGTTTGGCTTTCTTGACTACATTCTTTTTCTAGGCAGTTTTCCTTGTGCGTTTAGGTAGTCTCAACTGCACACAGATGAAGATAATGAATATTAAGGTTAGGGAACTAGACTATCAGTAAACAGAGTTTGAAACAGGAATGCGAGTTATTTCTCTTCCCCAGACCTTTGATTTTGTAGTTCTCCAGCCTCCTGAATCTTGCTGCTGCGTTGGGGAGTATGCAAATCTCTCTATTGACTTAAACACATCACTCTTGTCCGCATCTGTATTGCTGACATCAGGAGATTCCTACAAAACCAATAGTAAGATTGTTGTTTATTCCTACAATGAAATCGATCTGAAACTATATTTTGACACATCAAATAAGATGTTAGACTTTGGCTTGAAAGCATTAAACTCATCTTAGTTCAATCTCAATTTGTTCAGATTGCTAGTCTTATATAAGAGTGAGGCGTGCAAGAATACCTCATGCTTTAATGCTTTTTCCTTGCTTGCATCATCTTCTGTGACATCTACTTGACCAGCAAAGAACAAAATCTGCCAATAAGTAAAAATTCTGATATTAGCAGAGGTCAAGACAATGGACCAAATCATTATGAAGAATCACTACTAAAGCCGGCTTACTTTGCTTAGAAAGTGAACATTTGATGAATCAGTAGCCTTAACTTGCACTCCGAGACACCTATTTGGGATACTACAGAAAGGGCAAAAGATGGTATTGAAAACACATCCATCTTGCTGGCACCAAACACCCTGACCTTTTGCGCTTTCAGAACTTCTGCAGAGTCTCTGATTAACTGATGCGCAATCTGTCATGACAACTGAAACACTTGTCGCCGTTTCTTCAGGACCAGTTCCTAATGTTTCTTTCAGGAGAGACAGCAAATACGTTTTGGACGACGAAGTCATCACGCATTTGGGATGTGATTGGCTCTCAGGGTGACCTAAAGAACTTCTGCAGAGTGAACAAGATATTTTCATCACTCTCTGATTCACTTCTGGAAAAGCATATACATTGTTGTTTTGGGATCTTGATTCGGTACTCCCTAGCCCAAATTCAATTCTTCTGGTGAAACTTGTGTGATCTGTGGGTCTGGTACTGGTACTAGGAGCATTACTGTTTTCTTCTTCAAGGTCAATGACTGGAGAGCTTGTAAATTTTCTTCTCTTCAAAGCATGGGAATTTACACTCATGTTCAAAGGTGACTCTGCTCCAAGAGGAGATTTTCTTAAATTTCCAGTAGATATACGCTGCTTTAGGAATTCATCAGGAGACCTCGGAGATCTCAGACCTGTTGCTGGGCTAGAGCTCTCGTTCTTCGAGAAAGAACATGGACTGGCTCCAGAAATACCTTTGAACATACCAGAGATTTCCTTAACAAATGCTGTTTCAGGATCTTCATCACAATTGGTTACAGAAGACACCTCACAGTACCTGCACATAGCAGTTTTTTAGTTTGCAGAAACATATGTATAGTATAAACTTGCATTCTGCAGTATTTTAATAAAAAATTCGCATGACATGCTAGTTCTTAAGTTGAAGCTACCTCTAACAATCATGCCACTTTAGAGCAATTATTCCTCATTATACTTATATGGTGTGAATCTAATAAATTTTCGGTAAGTATTAAGCAAAACTTGTCAGATATATTTACCCAGGCTCAGGTTGGACCTCACACTCAAGGTCAATGACTTCTTCCTCTTTAACTTGAACGAATGTTTGAGAAGGTATGTCACCTACAGATGATAACTGAGAAATGGAGGTTCCGTAGTTCACACCAGAAAGCCGCATGGATCTCGAGCCTTCGGCTATTTTTGGTTTCCAGTCTTCATTCATAAAATCATATTTTGGATTTGAACTTGTATTGTCCTCCACTTTCACCACCTTACCCTGCACAAAAATTCATGAGAAAACACCACAAACCAGAAAACATATTTGCTTTTAGAATGTACTTTTGGTTCTGCATGATTGCATTCCTTCTGAATCTGATTTTCCTTCTTTATGCATTCCTTTCCTAGGTTTTCCGAAGAAAAATTCTGCTCAACTGTATGATCCTGGGACCCTAACATCTTACTGTCGACTCGTTCCTGCATGCAATTCTCGAACTTTAATGTTTATGTAATAAAGTTTCTCGGAAGGGGCTGAGATGGTTTGAACCTTGGCACTGTTGAAAAAAGATCTTAACCCTTCCATAGATTCTTCAAAATTATCATACAGTTTGATAGACTGCCTTAGCCACTTTGAAATAGACGCCCTGTTCCGTTGTTCTCTGTATCGCTCATCTGGACACCAAAACAAAGAAAAGTTCTCATAGCTGAAACAGAACAAAATGTTTTAATAGTGTTGAGCAGTGATTATTTGAAATCTTATAAGTACCTAAGAATATGATGGCCCCATAATCAAACCTATGCCGGATACACCGCCCTGTAAAGAAAAACACCATGATGAATAGCCTGTTACAGAGTTAAAATTAACTGGAAGTTAAGTAACAGAAAGCAAGTTAGCACATCGAACCTGCTGCTTGATTCAAAGCACGATAGGCTTGTTGGCAATACCAGTCACTCCCTCCAAGAAGGTTCTTAGATGATTTATACGTATCATTATATTTTTTCTTTAGTCCGACTTGAAGATCATGCCTGTCAATAAAGCGACTCGTTAGAAAACAGTACTCTGAAGAAGATCAGAAACAAAGCTGACGACTTTAAAAGAGAAATAGAAATCTTACAAGTTTGGAAATGGAATGCCAACAATTATCTGTGATTAATCATCAAGGTTAACAGGCCATTCATTAACCAAATTGACCAGTATAAATCCCATTTGTCCTAAAGCCGCAGTAAAGGGTTACTGTGAATGACTAAACAAAATACCAAGACAATGCACTTGAAAAGGATACAACCGCCCTGGCGTTGTCATCAGCAAAGTCAATTCCTTCTGAAACCTGTGAGAAACATGTAGACTAACTCATATCTCAAATCCATTTACACCTATATCTTAGGATCGTATTGCTCCCTTTAATTGTACACCAATTATAGAAATCAAGAATGAAAAATGACAAACCTTTCCTCTAAAAACTGCAAAAAATGCAGCTCCTTTCTTGGAATCATCCTGAGCCTCAGTTTTAACTAGCCCTGCTTTCTTTAATCTTCTATTTCTTCCAATCAATCTGTTCTTCCCGCGGATAGAATCATAATAACCCTTCAGAACAGAATCGAATTCATCCTGGGCTCCTCCTCTCGGCTCTGTAACAAAGGACAATTTATTTGCGGTTTTGACAATAAAACAAAATGCATCACTATATGATTTTTTCTGGAACAGTTTCTACATGATCATAGAAGGTAAAAGTGACCCACCAACAAAGAGGTCCTTCTTCAAGCAGAGCCGAGACCATTGCCCAGTTTCACGCCAACGAGTGCAGAGTTTTTCCATCAACTTATAGCTTGGAAAGAATACAAGCGAGCCACCTGGAACAATAGTGCAAACTTCTTCCAACGATTTCCCTAGCGCATCCTTCAAAGAAAAGTAGAGGATCGTGTCAATAGACAAAAACAATGCATCTCAGTACAAAAACAACAGATTTACACAGTACCTGGAATGAGTATGAATCAGCTGTTTTATAACTTCCATTTAGGGGATAATTACCAGGACCATTGGAGATTGCACCAGCCCACACCTGGAACAAAGAGGCGTTAAATCGTACATTCAGTTCTGGAAACCGTTCCTAAGTGGAGAGATTAGTCACAACCTGCAGATCAATATCAATCACATGTGGAGCTTCTAAACAAGTGCCAAACTGCATCCCAAGTTCAGATGAGAAAGAATTCATCGGTGACAAAGTCCTACAATTCACAATAAAAAAAACTCAAAAACTTAATAACTACTGAAAGAGATGGCACAATGAAACGATGAAAATTTAGCAAACTCCTAGCCCTTGGGGCAAGGTGAAGACTAGAATGCTATGCATAGATCTAAAGTTGAAACACATATGTTACCGCAGCATAAAATGTGTTCAAATTAAACTTAACTAAAAAAAATATAAGGATGACTCATTGTATATTGATGATGTCGTGGTTTTTAACAAAGCCAAATTAACAAGAAGCTCTCATTTGAAAAAAGAAAAAGGTGTACGTGAATTTGAAAAGGGTGACTAATTATTTTGCAGAAGCAATAGTCAGGATAGTACTTACCCAGATGTTAAAATGATGGATAAAGAAAGATCAGCTAAGTCTTTGAAAACAACGGACGGATTCATACACCATAAGCTGAAAGTATGCGTCCAGGTACCAGAAGAATCTCCTGCATCCCAGCAGACCAAAATGAACACCTTTTGTTTCTACAGACGGGTAAAACTTCAAAAAATTCCACTAAATAGATCTCTCGGAAAGTCACTTTTACCTCTTTTTGTAGAGCGTTGTAAACCCAGTTGGTAATCTAAGATGTGACTTCCATTTCTTGAAAAGAAGTATGTAAGTGAAGCGAACAACTCTGCATTAAAGTTGGGCAATGAGCTCTCCCACCCTTAAAATGATAATACAAAGAACAATGCCTAATAAAGTTATTAAGACGCAAAAAAACCTTCTAGTGTCAAAATAGATATCCCACTTAAATGAAGCATATCTGATTCCATTTCTGCCTCCTTTGATGTTCTGATTGCCTTGAGCAGTAAGCACAATGTCACATTCAAGAATCGTATAAAGGCCTGTGAGCCAAGCCAGATAACAGCGAAGAACTGACTTACCTTTGTAAAGCAATTCAATAAGATTGGGAAGCATTCCCGAGTAATATTAGATTCCTCGAGCTCTTTTAAAGCTTTATCTCCAGTCCAGCTGTTAAATGACAAACAACCAAAAGTTTTATAAAGAGTAATGCATATAAATATGCCTGCTTCTAACACATTACACTTGCAACAAAACAACTCTCATGGAAAATAAGAAACCAAGAATATTGATACAGTTGGAACCTTTTCAAATTAAAAAGTAAAGAGATGATCGGAAGAAGACTTTCAACCTACCTAGAGAAATAGTGCTGAAAATCACGTTTTTCTAGAGAATCCTTTTTTCTTCCAATCCAGCTTATCAATCCCTAAATCCATAGAACACTCAATATTAAAAAGTAGTCATTAATTGTACCTCTGAATATTATCTTGCCGCTAATGAATTACCTCTACTACTTCACATAAAGGTTGATATATCATTGGCTGGGCCACGCTCATCTGTTCCAGTTCACTCTGCAATTCTGCGTAACATAAAGCCAACATTAGTAAAGTAAAAGTCAGTGAACAGAACCATGAATAATAGCAGAGATAGTTTGAGTTGTATATACTGAAAAGAGTCTCTTCGTCCAAGTTAATGCTTCCTGCTTCACGAGCAATGTCTTCCATATTGCTGTGGACATGGAAAGTGTTTAATCCACGGAATTAAACACCAACATCAGAAACTTGTTGCCAACTAATGTTTCATATATAAGTGCAAATTTATTAAACCTACACAAAAGGTTCTGAAGCTTACTGTGCTTCATCAAATATTATAATCGCTCCTTTCAGATCTACTTCAACTCCTGCTCGAATGACAGGATTAACTATGTATGAATAAGGGCAAAAAACCAGTTCTGCACTCTCCGCCAATGACCAGGCAGCATAATATGGGCAGCCTACAAAAAATTATCCGAGATTAAGAAATAGAAAAAAAAATAAACTGAAAAATTAAACCAAGTCTCACCTCTTACACTTTTCCCAACTTTGACAAGATCTTCAATATCGTGAACCTCATTAAAACCTCTCTGCTGAAGTGAAGGGTGAGATGTGATTTTACTAACGTTCCTGGAAGTTAAGGAAAACGATTACAAGATTTAACGAGCTAACAACAAAAGAGGAAAAACAAAGAACTTAGATCATCAGCACAAAAAAAAACTCACTTGAACTCAGAACATTGTATGTTTGCCTTATCCTTTAGGAGCAACCGACTAGACAAAAGAATACACTTTAGCATAAACGTTATGCAGTAAATGAAAAAAATGGTGTAATGATAAATAAGAATGTGGATGAAGAATTACCATTCTTCATCTACATTCTCCTTCCCATGTACATGACGATTAGTACAGTAATGTTTTCTTGAAGCCTTACATGACAAAAATGGATCCAGGAAAGAAAAGAAAAACTTTAATGAGTGTCAGAAAACACAAAATCATCTTGATTAACCATAAGTAAAAAGATCCTAAAAGAGAAAGCAAGATCAGATTTTGACATACCAACACAGCCATGGGAACTCTGTAACCAGTTTTCTTATACTCACGAATGACTTGAGTAATCTGAGAATGAGTTCGTCTACAAAAAAAAAAAAATCAATTATAACTAGCAAAACATAGTTTATATACAGCAACATTCAGTAATGTGAAGCTGCTTACGAAGCATAGTATATGGTAGGAACTTTGGGTTTCTTCTTAGTTGCAGTCTCAGCTGGTTCCTTATTGCTAGCCAAAGGAGTATCTATTCATACATTAACCAGAAATCAAAAAAATTAAAACCGATTCATCTTCCCCAGTCAATAAATGTAATTAGCAATAAACCAGAGCTTAACCGGAAATTGTAAATTAAACCGGTTCATCTTCCCCAATCTAAAGCCCTAATCCACACATGCGATCGATCAATAAACCACGAACCTGCGGGCTGAGTTTCGGGGATGAATCCACCTCCATGGTTCAACGGATCGGTGGCCGCCTCAGGCGCGGCTTTCGAATGCGACAAGATCCCTTTCAGAAGCCGGGATTTGTGGTTCTGCTGCCAAGCGAGCACCGAGCAGAGCAGGGAGAGAGATTTGCCAGTGCCGGTGGGAGACTCGAGCAGCGCGTGGCAGTGGCCGTCTCTCTGGGCGCGATCGAGCGTGGATATGACGCGGCTCATGAAGGCGAGCTGGGTCCCGTAGGGCTGGTAAGGGAATTCGACTTGGAGGCCTCCGATTTGGTAGACGTTTTTAGGGGTTTTGGGATTTAGGGTTTGATTCGATTCCGATTTGGCGGTTGTGGAAACCATCTTTGGTCGGTGGGATTCGTCGGAGGGTCGGTGACGGGAAGAAGATGAGAACTGAGGTTTGACGATTAAGCGTTGGTGTTAAATGGGCGGGAAAATTTGACGACTATTTCGAGTTTCTCTTGTGTTTGGCGCTCGTTAGTTTTGATAGGGGAAGCTAAGATTTGAAAACGACGTGCAGTTCTGGTTGGTTATGAGAGAACGGTAATACGTTTGTAAGCGGGCTTATTTAAACCCATTTTCTTTTATGTTGTTGTTCTTTTAAAAGCCCAATTATTTCTCGTACGTACAGTTTTTTTTTTTTTTTTTTGCGCTAAAACGTTAATTTCAATTCAAAGAAAATGAAGGTTTCAGTTATACAGCAGTACATCTGAGGCTTAAGCTACCAAGGCAAAAAAAAGTAAAAACAAGGTAGCAGAAACGATCAATGACGTACATACAAAGAGCATGAAGTCACTATAACCAGAGGGACATGAGTCCCCTGAAGTTCTTTCTCAGGCGTCTAGCTGAGATGGCGTTGCGGATCTCCTTGTCGATGAGCTTGAACACCGAATGGACTGAGATAGAGATGGTGTTATGGAGGACACGTACGTACAGTTATAGCAATTGTTATGTTACAAAAAGTAAATAGAAATTAACATTCTATAAAACTTCAATCTTAGCAGAGATAAAAGAGCATGGTATTTAGTTGTTCTTGCGTTGTATGGATTTGTGACGCTCTCCTTAAATTCTTAAACGAACTCTCTAAAAACATTGGTTTTTATTTAAACTAGTTACCTCCCGTGCCAAGCACGGGTCAATTAATTTCACTATCATCCTATTTTTAACTAAAATTATATTTTTGTTTGCAGAAATCATAAAATTGTAAAGCTTATCAATATATCAGAATAAATTATTTATTTTTTTCACATATTTTCTAAACCTAAATAACACATCGGAATATAAAATTCATTGTATAAAGTTATAAATTTCATAGAACATGTTTAATCTATAAATGTATGTAAATCTATTAAATGAATATTTACCTGCTTTTCATATCTGAATTATATATCTGCAAAAAAAATTATAGCTTGATTGGAAAAGTTAATAAACTTTAAATAATATATACATAAAATACTTAGTAAATAGAAATCAATAGCAAGCTGATTTTTTCTATTTCCCTTTCAATTTTTTTATCATGTTTTACCACAAAAGATTTTTCAAAAAGGTTGAATTTCATTGCCTTGCTATATACAAGAGTTTCATCTATTTAAACAGTTTGGATATCATAATTATAAATGAAAATGTGTTTACCTTTTTCCAGAAGAATATAGTTTTTAATATTAAGAATAACTTCATGTCTCTGATAATAGTACTTTACGAAACAAAACCCAGATTTTCCATTATGCTGTGAACAATAAAGTTATAAAATAGAAGTATAATCTGAGAAAACCTTCAACTTGACTTATGCAGAAGGAATGATATAGAGTTATTTTCAGAATAAGAGAAGAAGCTGTTAGAATAAAGATCTTTGCTATACTCAAAAAAATAAAACGACAAAGAAAATGGAACGATAGAGAAGAAGAGGAGAGTATAATTACAGAAAATTAAATGCTGAGACTCAAAAGAACTCGTTACGTGGTAACAACGACTCCTCTGCAAAAAAAAACTAAAAGAATTCAAAATTGCATAACGAATAAATGCTGAGACTCAAAAAATTATTACTTACTTACTCATTTGCTAAACAACTATAGGAACTTGTCTGCACCACCAATGTATACCAGCGAATTTCCAGAAGCCATCTATAACTTCGCTTCTTCCGCAGCTTCAAAAACTTTTTAAGATAAGAAAAATCAAAAGCCTTTCTTACAAAAAGATAATTATAGGAAAGACACAGGCATAGGTTGTGGAAGAAAGTAAACTGTTTGAAAAAAATTTGTAAACAAATTTGTTATCTGAGTGATTCTAGTGTCGTTTAAAGTTGTTTTAGTGTAGGGAGTTGAGATCGTGTTTTAGTGGCTGAGACAATTAAACTGTTTTTGCTTTTCATTTTACGTGGAAAATATTTTAATTGTTTTTATTTTTTATTTTGTAAACTTTTGCCAAATGTCAAATTTTTATTCGCTAGGCGACTTGCGCTTTAGTATATAAGGGATACTCTTACATGAAGAACACAAACTTTAAAATCTGACTTAATCCCTGATTAAAACAGAAAAGAGGTATAACAATACCTTATTATTATAAAGTTTCTAACCTAATATTAGGGTCCCATCCACCTTTTCCTGTCCCATTTTTGCATCACCCAACTAAGCACCTTTTGACATAGCAATTTGATTGATTCAAAGCTCTGAAGTCTTGGATTTGTTGTGGCGAAGTTATAAGTGAACGAGAGTAGATTACACCGGTTATCAGAGGTCGTTAATTCAACTGGAACTTCTTTTTACCCAATATGGAGGTTCCTAATTCGAATGATTGCTGAAACAAAACTAATATCAAAATGTTGTTTTTTGAAGCATAAGGGATTATGGAATTTGTCTCCGAACTTTTTGATATTAAAAAAAAAAATTTAAGGATTCATTTTATTTTTATCTTGTATGCATGGAATCTCACTGTATTTTCGAAGAGTTGTTTTGCTATAGGTGTGAGTATTTGGATATTCTAGGAATTATTAGAGGTCATTAGTATAATGAAAATGAATTTGACTATTGTGTTAAAGATTTCCGATTTGAGTCACAATTGAAACAAAACTAATACTGAATTTTGTTTTCGGCATGGGGATTATAGACTTCGGCCCTGAAATTACTCGTATTCAGAAAAAAATTTTTTATTCCAGAGGTTATTTTTATATTTTATCTTGGATGCCTAGAGTCTCATTGCAGTTTCGGAGAATTGTTTGCTATTTTTGTGAGTTTTTTTCCGTGAGACTATTCCTCGGTGAAACTAGCGAATCACATGGAACCAGAAATTCTAAAACAACCTTTAGACTCCATGTTCAATATCGATGTTAAGCTTTTCAAGTAAATACCAAAATCTATTCTATTAAAAAAGAAGCAGTATTGAAAAATTTACTTAAAAAAGTTGTTTGGACATATTTATTAAAATTTAGTTAGACACATTATTTAATCTCTACATATAGTATATCCTAAGTAATATAAGAGAATAGTTATAAATGTAACATATCGTTTAGGTTTGCTGCATTTTAAGAAAGATCAGTTAATTGCAATATTTACACAACTATATTTATAAATAAAATCTTCTACGATTTCCAAGGAAAAACGAATCATATAAAATAATTATATTCTGCAATTCACTTTTAAATAAAAGTAAAATATTTATTTTAATATCTTACTCAACCATTGTATTCTAATATATCACTATTTCAGTCTCAAAGCCATAAATAGCAGTATAACATATTTAGAATAATATCATATTCAATGATATTTTATACAAAAATAACCATTAAAAAATATTTTATCACCCAACGTCATGATTGTTATGTTGCAACATCTATACTATTAAAGGCTTTAATTTAAAGCATGATCCTATTTTAAAAATTTAGGATTCTACCCTTGGATTTTAATCATATTTACAAAATAATAGAAATATCTCGTATTTATGATAACAAATAAATTTTCTTTACGAACCAAAACAAAACCATAAATGCTAATAAAACGAAAAATCCCTAAAATTTCTCACAAGAACCCCACGATCTCACTATTTTTGGAACGGTTAATATTTTTTCTAGATAGAATCATAATGCCTATAACGTAAGTAATTCATTTCTACTTGCTTTCAGAAATTGTTAATTCCTAAATTCTTTTAACAGCTTCTAAATCTGCTAGAATGCGATGAAATTTTAATTTTTAAGCAAATAAATCGTAAACTTCGAACGACGTATCCACAGTATTGAATCTTCAATTCTGGATCCATCAACATAATCTCTGGTGAAATGTAAGCATATTTCCAGTCCGTTGCTGTAATTTAGCAAAAAAAAAAGTTGACTGATGTACGTTAAAGTCTAGGTTAGTAATTCGAAAAACACTTAAACTCTTCAGGCTCAATTTTCGAATTTGCATTACAGCGAATTTTTTTTTCATAAACATTTTTCTTTTCTAATCTGCTTATTGTTTTTTCCTCTTTTTCTTTTATAGATATAGGAAAAAGTTACAGTACTGGATGAGAAAGATAAGCGTAAACAAAACAAGTCAATAACTTGCATATATTATTTTTTTTTGCTTTAACTTTGAGTAATTTGAATATTTTCAAACCGGATTATATCAATTCTCGATTTGCTAGAAATACTTATTTTATATGGTGGTGATAGATTACATAGGGAATGAGAGTAAGAGAGATTCATCTTAAAACACATGTACAATAATTTAAAACTTTAAGACGTGCCCTCAGAAGAAAAAAAAAAGTGATGATAATTAGAAGACAACAAATGGAGCTTAAGTAACTCAGGTGAGGGGAAACCAAGAAGACTCATCTACTGTCAAGGTAAAAACCTAATCTGATCAGCTTGGTCTTTTTTTTATTCATGTGGTTTTTGTTTGTTTACTTTGATCAATATATAATTTTTTGCTTTATTGTTCTTATAATACTGTAACTAAATTTTTAGATTGTTTTAGAAACAAAAATGTTGAAGCAAGTATAGCACAAAAATGAAGAACTGTAAAGGATGCAATGAAAGAAAATAAAAGCATTTATAGGCAAATAAGGTAAACACTACAAAAGATACTAACTTCAATTATCTACAAAACTAAGGTTGGTATTTTAATTGTACTTATGCAAAATCTGTATAATCACCTTATTAACCCTTTTTTAATTTGTTTTTCATATGTACTAAGTTTTTAACTTGATTTTGTAAAGCTACCAGTATTTTACATTCAATGGTTTATATCAGACTATTGTAAGATATAAACAACAAACTTTTACCTTTCAAAGTTCCAAAATAAACTTTTTCATTGTTAAGTTTACACATAATATACTTAGGATATATATGTATATATAAATAAATAACACCCGTGCTACGCACGGGAGCTGATACTAGTATATGTATATATAATACAATACAAATACATAAGACAAAACAGAACAAAAAAAGTTAGGAGATTATTATAAAAGTGACTATCACCTTAAAAAGTCTTAATGTTAACTTTCTATCACTACAGAGAACTTAGTTCTATGAGAGAATGAAATTGTGTTATAGTTATTGTCTAGGTTTACATCAAAGCCCGGGTGGCTCAAGACATCATGTTCAATACTTGGCCGAGTAAATCTGATAGCTATTAACAATGACTGGTTCAAGGCTGAAAAATTGTTACCAACTCATCATGCAATGGATTTTTCGTTTGTATTCTCAAAAGTTATTAGTTGAGTATTGTCTAATCTTGTCTAGGAAGTCAAGCTTTTTTTTTTTTAAAGCATGTCGAATCGTTTAGTGTATAGGCATTTTTTTATAAGGAAGTCAAGCATGTCGAATTGTTTAGTGTATAGAGTCATTTCTATTCATATGGAGATTGTTGAAACTTGTTTTTGATGAAATAGAATAACCGAATGTTTGGCACTATAAAATAGTGTAACCACATGTCAAAACCGAAGTTAGTTTGAATGAAAAATGGAGGTTCAAAGTGGGTTGCTTGTAAAGCTTAAAATGGCATTCACAAAATGTCTCATATCCCACATTAGAATATAAAAAGGAGATATTTGGATCGAACTCGAGTTTTGGATCTCGGGATTTGATAAACAGACCTACGAGTCAAAAGATTATTCTTTTGTTATAAATTCTATTTTGAATTTTATTGAGAAAGTAAAAAGAATATTTATTTTATGATATTAATATCACTGTTATGGACAATTAAGTATACAAAAAAATCAGTTATGATTTCTTCGTAACATAAGTCTTTGTATTTGTCAAAATCTTTATATATATATATAATACTGTTTGCTTCTCTCACAGGCCTCCACATCATCATCCACGTAGGAAAGTCGCGCATCCTGGAGCTGCCACGTGTCCCCTTCACCAAAACGCTGTGATTCATTAAACATTTGGCATCGTGGGCTTCTTTGAATATATCGTGTAATTGAGCTGTTTAATTGGAAAGAGACCAGACCCGACCTGCAGAAGATCCCTCTAACCCTAATACGCTGCGTCAAAGAAACGGAGTTCGTCTCTTCTCTATGTGCGACGGCAAGGCGGTGACGTTTGCGATTCTTCTGGCGACACTGAAACGGTCGGATTAATGGCACAGTATAAATATATGTGAGATCCCTCACCCTTCCATGCTTCTCTTATATGTGAAATTCATCACTCAATACTTATCTTCTCCCCTTCTAGACGGTGAAAATTCACCTAAAAAGGTATGTCTTCTTCCTATAAACATCTTCCTCACCAATCCTACTTTTAGTTCTTTGAAAAACAGACAAAAGCAGCACAAAAAAACAGACAAGAGCAGCACAAAAAAAATATAGGAAAAGCCACTCCCACTGAATGGTACTTGAGATTTTTGCAAATCTATCTGAAAAACATAAACTAACAAGATATAGAAATATAAAAAATTAATTTTAGGGGAAATACGCAATATAATTTGAGATTAGTGAAAAATTTAGTCAACATATAATATTAGGTAAAACTTCCATAAATATAATTAAAAATACATTAGGAAAAATAGAGAAACCAATGATATCTAAAAAAGGAAAATCATCTAGAATATTGGTTTTTCTATATTCCATCAAACCAAGGTCAAGGGGGAAAAGAAAATCTACATTTGGTTTAACTAAGCTCAGAATTAGAAACATTGACAAAAAATAAATGATGAAAATCACAATAAAAATTAACAAATTATCACAGCAGTAATTTTACAAACATCAGTTAAAAAATAAAATAACAAAATATCATAAATAAAATAAGAAAAAATTAGTGAATATATGTCATATATTTTATTGTGCCAAGCGTAAACTTGCGTTGGTAATATAATTATGATGTGATGTAATATAATTAATAAAATTGTTCAAATGAGTGAAATATAAAAGACAATTAATATAATTATATTAATGAAATTACTAAAAAGACAATATACTTTTTTTATATGGCTATCCATGTTTCCAAACAATTCTCATTTATACTATTTATCCATGTTTCCAAACAATACAAAAAAAAATACTTTAGTTTTAATAATTTACTAGATTTTGACTCGCGTATCCGTGCAGCTGTATTTAAAAAAAAATAATGCTATTTGTTTTTTTTTATGTCACTATTTAGGGTTGGGCAAAAAACTTGAATTCGAAGAACCGAATTGATCCCAATCCGAATAAGTAGTATCAAATCCGAACCAAAATTGATTAAATATCCGAATTACTCAAAATTTTGGTATTTGAAGAACTGAAACGTAATCCGATCCGAACCGAAGTATTTTGGGTATCCAAAATAGATGTATATACTTTTATATATTAATTATTTTTAGATTTAATATATATATAAAAACATCCAGAATATATATGATACTTTTAAGTTCGTTTAAATACTTGAAAATATATAGAAATAATCAAACGTAAATATATAAAATAGTTAAAATATACTCAAAACTCTAAAATAATTAAATAATTATTAATTCTCTATCAAAATATTTAAACCAAACCAATTTATATGTTAAGTTAGGTACTATGACATATGTTACTCAGATTTATATGTAATATATTCTATTGTTTATAGATTTTTTCAAAAACTAAAGCATAGAATAAATTTTAAAACTTTTAAAATAATTTAAATTGGTTATCCAAATCCAAACTGAATCTTCAAAGATCTCAACGAAGCACGAAATCCCAAACAGACCCGAAAACAAACTCGAACGCCCACCCCTAATCACTATTATATATCCTATATGTGTCATCATAGTTACAAAAAATATGTGCTATCATATAATTAATCGTATTTTATACGTACCATCAAATAAGAATCTTATAATGAATAATATTTATATGTACAATCATATAAATTATCACATATATTATATTTTTAAATTTCAGTGTGAAATATAAAAACCACAATTTAAGATGGTGTATGAAATTGGGCTTTGAATGGTTATTGAAAAATATGTTAGTAAAAATCAAATTTTGAATATATGTATATTTTTGAATGAATTTTTGATATAAATCAGTTTTAAATTTTTTTTTTTTGAATGAAATTATTATATCCAAGATGAGAAACTACTAAACAATGAACAGTGTTCTTCTTAATCTACCAAGAATCATAGTGACGAAACATAATGTACGTATAATAAGTTTTAAATTATTATTTTGATTTGAATACGTATATCAATTAAAATAAATCCATTACTTTTAATATAATATAATGTACTTCTAATTTTTTTAATAGCATAATTCTATTACTTTTTTTCCTGACTTACCGCTATACATGTTTCCAAACAACACTATTTTTTTAACTGCTATCTATGTTGCCAAACAAAAGCTTAAGGTACTTCTACATTAATAAAATACATGCAAAGGCCTTACCAATTGCAAAAACCTCAAAAAGAGTCATATACATTAGTTGTTAGAGACAAATCATTCACCTGAGAATTGACATAACAACTCAATCATGGTGATGCCATATAAACAAAAATTCAAAACAAAAATTACTAACAAACAACCAATAACTTAAATTAATAAAATAGTATATACATATCTCTTGCAAAGATAAATCTAAAATACAAATCACAAAATCATATAAAAGAATAATAACCTACATCACAAGTAAAGTATATCCCGTCCATAGGGCGGGCCGACCCTAGTCTTTATATATAAGGAAGACCTTGAATCACTCCCATGGAGTCCAGCTCGGATGCCACGTCATCAATTCATGCATTCACAGCTTGACACCTGTCCATCTAATACTAAGCGCTGCGTTTCATTTATTTTTTTTCTAATCCGGTTGGGCTTCAACTTATATTAGTCTGTCCAATTGTTTTGTTAAGCCCACTAAGCTCAGTAGAAGTAAAGTGTAACAGGTCCTGTTTCTTAATCTGTTCATCCCTTTAGTCTTCTCCGCCGGAGGCAATGCTAGGGTTTCAGTCTACTACGGCGCCGATTGATTGCTTTTACAGTTTCGAACGTTTCATACTTCTTCTTCCTCCTGGTCCAGAAATCATTCGGTTACTGACTCATTGCTATTAAATTCTTTCTTAACTCCATCGTCACGATCTATCTTCAATGCCACCTCTGCTCTTCGAAGGCGGTGGAGGTTCGACTATAAAAAGGTTAGCATCCCTATAATCTAAACCATCATATCAATCTATTAGAACGAAAGAATCTACTTATTTACAGATAAAATGGCTAACTCTTGACTTTTCCTTTTCGATTTAAAGTCCGGTAGATGTTCTTCCACGGCTGAGGTTAGGTTATTGTGTTCAGTGATGCAACCTCCTTGAAGGTGTTGACTGAACCGAGTTCCCCGCTGCCTGAAGAATGTTTCTGTTTTCGTAGTCGGAGTGAAATGCTTGCTCTAGCAAACACCAGCTCTCAACTCTCGGGTAATCCTCCCTTTAAATTGTAATCATACTAACCGGAAATTGATTTCTAATATTCATTCTTACATAGACATCATTGGGGAGATCACAGCGGTTAAGAGTTCCGTCAGTGACCTTCCGGGAGACAAAAATCACTTGACGGCGACGCACAGACTCATCCTTCACATGTGTGCACTGCGACAATACATATGCGGTTGGTACTCTCCGGTATGTAACACACTGTATTATATAGATTATGTTTCACCCTCACACGGATACTTAACAGAGTTTATCAATTTCCCTGCATCCGTTGATAATGTGAGTGTTACTATTGTTTTGCCATGGCGCTTTCATGTACTATAAATTAATAAAGATTATTGGACATGATCAGGGAGACAACGTGAAAAAGGGGGACGACATACCAGTTGACAACACGGTTCCTGCTGAGGTTAAAACCGGGGGTAGCAGTCAGCAGGCAGCACCGGATGCAACAGCAGTCCCAAATGGTAAAGAACCACAGGAGCCTTCAGCCAAAGCAGCTCGCTTAATGATTTGGCAACAGAGTTACTTTATCTCAAAAAAATGCTTTTGCATCAATGTTGGTTTTGTTTTAAATTAAGGATGTTGTGTCTGCTTCTGGTTTTTTATCTTCCTGAACAATCTTTATTTTCTGAATTTCCTATAAAATTTATGTTTGGTTCAAAGGTTTGTACGATTAGTTTGAGTTTATGCTAACCATTAATGTTTTCCTCGAAGGTATTATCCATTAGCAAGAAAACATTAACAGCAATTTCAGCCATTTTATAATAGCAATATCAGGCATCAAACATTGTTAGGCTCAGTCATTAGATAGGCCAAGGCCTAACTGTATGCAAATCGTAAGTCATTTTAATAACCACTAGATTTTGATCGGTGCTTCAAAAGCGCAGGTTTTTGAGATTATATTATAATATAAAGTCATATTATATCGAAAAAGAGAGTTTTTGAAAACTCAAAACTAAATTGGCACTTCACAAAACTTTTTCTTTGTCATCAACAACAGACTCATACTGACTATGTGAACCACTCCGGTAGATGTTGATCCATGTGAACGACAAACGACGGTTGTTTCCTGACACTGCATGCTAAGCTATCTTCTCTTGAATTTTGCGTTCTTGGTACATAGATGATCTCCGAACGTGTGAAACCTTTTTTCAGGATTTAATATGTTCCATATAACTTGCAAATGTAGGCCATTCCTCTGGTTCCGAAACCATCTTCACCAACTGAAAACAATCTATTGCAAACGTAACCTGAAATTGGTGTAAGTTCCTCATGCATTCCATTGCTCATAGTAGTGCTTCTATCTCCGCATGTAGAGGAGATAAACAAGTCCGGACGTTCCTTGCTCCCAACAGCCCATCAAAACCTTCTAAAGTATTCAGCCAACCTTGCCCGGAGAAGACCTCATTCTCCTTCCAAGAACCATCTGTAAAACACCATCTCCCTGGAATTGCAGGAAGAGTCATAATCTCAACTTGGGGTACTGTCCTGGTTTCGTTCATTGCATGTGCATCAGCCCAAAGTCTTGACTCTGTTTCTGCTAAGTTAAGCGTGTTTCTAGGGTCCATATCCAGATTACTAAAAACTTTATTATTCCTTCCTTTCCAAACATAACAAAGTATCCATGCAAATTGATGATCTTCCATCTGTGGCGAGATTTTCCAAAAGAGATGATCCATGTTTGTAAAGAGGGAGCTCGTTGGAAACAAATTTGGATTTGTTGGTATCTTGGAGAGAGTCCAAACCTGAATTGCAGGAGGACATTCAAAAAACACATGGTTGATCGATTCGTCATCAGCTCCACAACGTGCACAACATATATCTCCCTGTATTCCTCTCGCTTTCAGATTCTTCTTGACACTTCACAAATAACTAAGTGGTTCCTATATATCTAAAACCAAAAAAATCAAAATCGAACCTTTAGAAAATATATTATTTTTTTGATAAATACAGATTTCAAATATGGTGGTTCCTATGATTGAAGAGATAATTTTTTTTTAAAAAATGTGATTTTTTTCAAAATATAGTGGTTTCCATATCTCTTTTGAAAAGTTCAATATTAATCTACTTATGTAAAGTATTCAAAATTTAATGACATTGTAATTTTAGATAATATTTTTTCGATCATAAAGATATTTAACAAAACTGTGAAATTGTTTTTAGAACTCATTTCTGAAACACTTAAAGAAAGAAACCATAGTATTTTTCTATTCAAAGAGACACTTAATCATATATAACATGAATATGTTTGCATGTCACGTAATTGCAATAGGAGGTGGACCTGAGAGGTTATAATATTTCGTGTCTAACTATTACATAATTAAGAATATTATAATATTTTATAGTTTCCATGTGAATATTATATATTTTAGATGCCTCACCATTTTGTAGTGCAATTGTATTGCGGTATTATTGTTTTTTGTTTTATAAATTTATATTTGTTTTCCATTTGAAGTGTTCTATATTTTTTTATTATAAATTTACATATGTATCATATATTTTTCAAAATATATTTATTAGTTATTATTTTATTTTTTCCATATTTAAAAATGAGATTTATTACGTGTATTTGAGTTATGGTAACTGAATATATTTGATGAAATATTGATTATAAATCAATTTTTTTATATTGCTAAAAGGCTATAATTTTTTTAAATACTATCCATATTTCCAAACAATATAGATATATAGTGCTATTCTTGTTTCCAAACAAACCAAAAATGTACTTCAGTTTTAATAATATAGATGTTTGCATGTCACGTAATTGCAATAGGAGGTGGACCTGAGAGGTTATAATATTTCGTGTCTAACTATTACATAATTAAGAATATTATAATATTTTATAGTTTCCATGTGAATATTATATATTTTAGATGCCTCACCATTTTGTAGTGCAATTGTATTGCGGTATTATTGTTTTTTGTTTTATAAATTTATATTTGTTTTCCATTTGAAGTGTTCTATATTTTTTTATTATAAATTTACATATGTATCATATATTTTTCAAAATATATTTATTAGTTATTATTTTATTTTTTCCATATTTAAAAATGAGATTTATTACGTGTATTTGAGTTATGGTAACTGAATATATTTGATGAAATATTGATTATAAATCAATTTTTTTATATTGCTAAAAGGCCATAATTTTTTTAAATACTATCCATATTTCCAAACAATATAGATATATAGTGCTATTCTTGTTTCCAAACAAACCAAAAATGTACTTCAGTTTTAATAATATAGATGAAAACAATGGGTCACAAGGTCTGAATGCTGCTGAGAAAAAAACTCATTATGAAAATATTATCCACACAAGTTTTTAATACATTAGCCTAACAATGCATAAAATTCGTGTAAGGTAAATATGTGTTTTTACTATCACAAGTGCGCAAAATATTTTCAGTAATAAACCTGTAAATACCTTAATTCTGACTCTTAATTTACACCCGTATTTTCCAAATAATTATGTAAATATTTTTTCAAAAAACAAATTGCTGAATGATGTGGTATTTTAAGAGGGCGATAATACCTAATAAGAATAATGGGCTAACGAAAGATGGCAATCCTTAAGAAAGCATAATTATTCGCACACAAAAACGTCATTATCTATCTTATTAAAGTAGAAATACCATTTAGATATGTTTTGAAACATGGATAGTAGTAAAAAATGAACAAAAGGTTGTTTGGAAACATTAATAGCAATGTATTAATTTAATATATTCTAATTAACTTCCTAAATTTAAATATACTACACGAATGTACCTATAAAAAAAACATACACGAATGGACCCGTAATTTTGTAATATTTTTAGACATGTTTTTGTGTTGGTCCAATGCTAATCAAACAAGAAACATGACATACATAGAAAATGTAAACGTGAGATTAGAGAGCAAACGAAGTCATACGCACCTAAAACTATAATTGTTCATAAGAGTACCATTTCGTGCAAATCCAAAACTATATAAATTCATTAGAGTTATGTATAAACCGGATATACAATACTAAAAATAGAATTACCCAACATACAAACCTTAACTTTTTATGGACTATCAACCCGGTCATTGTTATATTGATTATCCAACTGATCAAATAATTTGAAATGCCATCAATTTTACTGTTCACCTTAAAAATTCTTATTACAATGTTTATGGCTCACAACATTTACGGCCACCCATGTTACATGACACAGTGATAAAATAATAGTTTAAACAATAAACAAAAATAGTTAAGATTGAACCGTTAAATGTTCAGTTTTCTAAAATTTGTATATACTGTAAAACATGCATCCGTGCAGTCGCACGGGTTAAGATGGTTAAAACATAAGTAAACTTATCTGATTATTTCACAATATAAGGCTGGTACTGACCACAACACCATATAACCACCAATCAGCTGGCGATTAGATATTACAAAGTCAAACTGATGACCAAAAGTGACAAAAAAGAACATAGTCAAACTTGATAAATACAAAACTCCGGATATTATGAGTGAACTATTTTTTTTTAGAAAATATGAGAGTTATGTGGATGATAAAGCTCTTTTGTCACTAAATACAGCAATAGATATAACACAGTAATAATTTAACCATGCCGAAAGTTTTAAAAAAAGGAAATTAACGCCAAGGATAGTAGGGTAAAAAAAAACCTAACCAGACACTTCCGATTAAATTTTATTCCCATTAGCAGGCCTATTCAACAACATTTACGATTACGTACACTCGCATCTGTGAAAACAGAGTATTTCTTCATACACACACCAGTCATCATCCAATTTATTTTGCTTCCTAAATCCCTGAAACATTTATGTACTCTGAATTTTCTTTATAACAATCACGTTTTTATCATTCAGGTTCACTTGATATACTATGTCCTTCCTGGTGATGGTTTCCAATTTTTTTTAAAAAAGGAAATGTTGATGTATAGATATACTACCAAAAAAGATATGGTAATCAAAAACCCAGCATCGTCAAAATATGAAATATATTACAATCTATCCGTTTTGGAAGAAGTAACTTTCAAAAGATTAAAAAGAAAACAAAAACAATGGCAACTAAGACTGATTCTTTACATCTTCGTCGTGACTTCGGGTCCACAGCCATTTCAGATTACAATAGCTTAAACATTCAACCGTACAGAGAAGACACACTCAAGCTTCACCTTCGTACGCTATGTATTAGTCGAACAGAATAATATTAGTACATGTACAAAATAAAATTTTTATTTACTTAACATAATATATTTGTGTAACCGGTTCATTGTATATTTAAGGTATATTTAAATTCATATGAAACCAAAATTTAATTTAAAATTATAGAAAACAACATAACCTCCATCAGTATACTTTAATGTAGACTCAAATTTCTGTAAAATGAAAAACATGAAGACCATTTAAAGTGCTCACAATATATCAATACCACATCTTTATAACATAGAGACAACTATTTTTTTTTGTATAACATAAACAAGAATTGTAAACAAGAAAAATATATCTTATTACATATAATCTCTCCTGGTCTAAAACATTTTAAAAGACAAAAAAAAAAATCATTATCATACACATTTCTTGCAAATGAAATCCTAAAATACAAACCACATAATTATACAAAAAAAATAATAATCTAGATCATAAATAAAGTATATCTTACCCGTAGGGCGAGCCGATCCTAGTGATTAATGTGAGAATCAATTCTTAAATCTCCACTTGATGGTTCTTGTTGACCATATGGCTATAAAGGAACCACCCTCCTTTTCATTTGATACACAGAAAAGTATTCAACTCATCCTTCACATGCTCTTATTTTTATTTTTTATTTTGTGTTTGAAAGTACAACACCAAAAAAAAGGTTTGATACATTATGTATTTAGTGATGGGAGACAAAAACACACGCAATTGTATCTTGGATTTTGGAACACCTTGTAAACCGTCACACTACAGGGCATTTACATAATTAAGAAAATAGTATCTCGCCTCTGCAAATACGTTTTTATTTTCAAATTCTTGTATAGATATTTTATATTTATAGATTTATTTATACAATTACTTTACAATTATTCAGTTTGCCATATTATAGAATTTGCTTTCTTACAACAACACATTGCATCAGTAGTACATACAGCATAGTAATAACCATGATCTCTACAATAAAAATGGCAGGCGCCTGCTCCTCCAAGACGACATATACCTCCATTTACACATTCTATATCCATCTGCTTTACTCCATAACCTGTTTTATTAAATAAAAATTACTGACCCAATATATATATATATATATATATATATATATATATATATATATAATTTCCCTACATGTATATGATCTATTAATCATACTTTTTCGTATCAACTATTTTGGACAAATCTTTCAAAAGAAAAACTGTTTTTGGACTACCATTAAAATTAGAATGGTCAAACTAAATTATATATTCTAATATTTAACATAATTTTATTTGATTTTCAATATATTATCTACTATATATGCTATCACAATATATTTTAAAATTACATAATCTACTAAATAAATGAAAATCTCAACAACTTACAGAGTTATAAATATTCATCATAGATTTTTTAACAAATCAAATTTCCATAATTTTATATTGATATATTCAACAATAAATATTTACTATTTACTAAAATGTTGACAAAATATCTGATAATACCAAAATTATTTCAATAATTTTAAAATTATTTGCAATAATAAACTATAAATTCTATATGCTCACAAAATACAATAGGTTCTATTTCAATAATATTAAAATTTAAATTTATGTTTAGAAAAATATAATATGTGTTTAGTGCGGATAGTGGACTAAATTATTCACTAAAAGCAGTTATTTCATGACTACCATTAAAATTATAATGATCCCACTAATATATATATATATATATAATATATTCTAATTTTAATATAATCTTATTTGATTTTCACTATATTATCTATTATATATGCTACCATGAAAATATTTTAAAATTACATAATCTACTATAGAAATGGAAATCTCAACAAATTACAGTTTCATAAAGTATTCATCATATACTTTATAACAAATCCAATTTCCATAATTTTCATTTATATATACAAAAATAAATATTTATAAGTTATTGATTGGCAGAGCTGATTACAAAGCATTACCAATATGCTATGGAATCAGTATGGTATATAAGGGGGTGTTAGTGAGAATTGGATTTATAATGAGTCTTAAAATTTGCAAGTCTTAGTGTTAGTGGTTTATAGATTCTCACATCTCATTAAAATCTAGTGTTATTTGTTAGATGATTCTATAATTCTATACAAAATTCTTTGTTATTCAAAAAGTTTAGATTTTAATGATTCTACAAATCTATTAAAGTAAGTAATTATAGGAGTTGAATTATTAACATTTTAACTCACAAAACAAGATTTTGAGAATACTACATGTTTCCCTTGAATCTTTAGAATCATTACATTACTTTATTTTCATAGATTTTCACAATATACAAAATTCTCTACAATTTTTTCCAAATTTAACAAATCTTTCAACTTTTAAAATCAACAAATTCAATAGAAATCTAAATAATATGCTCTTATAAATGTATGTTTTTGTCATCGCTCTTATAAGTGTATCTACTGAAGTGATTTGTAAATCAGTAAAGTATTCATATATAACACTATCATGTTAATTAGTATATAATATATAATTTGTTTATTTATAATAATATAAATATATTTAGAATATATATATATATGTGAAGACTTTTATTAAGAATAATAAATCATATTTAATTATATTTTAAATGTGACATATTATTCTTTAAAAAGTTTGAATTTTTATTTTTTATTTTATATTTGAATATAAAGATAACATGTGATATTATTAAATGAAATAAATTAATTTATATTAAATCTTTTTAAGTTTGTATATATCCTAAATACAATTTATCTACCAAAAACTTTGTATGAAAGCATTGTACAAAGAGCATTTGAATCATCTAAATGTTATTCTAAATACTTTTTAATAATTATTAATTGGATAATAAAGAGCATAATCCTTATGCCAATATTTTATCAGTAAAAATCTAAAATATTGACAAAATATATAATAAACCAAAAATTATAAAAATAATCTTTTGTACTTATATTTATTAATTTAACAAAGAATTGCAATAAAAAAATTAAAATGTTTATATACACACAATACACAAACATATAATAGATTCAACTTCTATAATATTTTAATTGTATTTAATTATTTTTAAATATAATCTGCATTTACCGCAGGTAGTAGACTAGTTACTCATTAAAAATAGTATAAATCTTATTTTTTAAAATGAAACACAGTACTAAATATTTTCTTAATTCTAAAATAAAGAATAAACAAATACCTGGAATACTTGCAGTAGTCGGTCTACAATGAACGGAAAATACAATGAAGAGGGCAGTAAAAACAAATGCCACTAAAATTTTTATGGTGATAGCCATTTTTATAGTAATCTCCTAATCTCTTTGTTCTGTTTTGTCTTTTTTTTTGTTTGGATTAATTATATATATAGTGAGAAGATCATTATATATAATGCTAAATGTATTTTACTGGTCAAGAGTTTTAAAAGGAACATAATCTTTCATTTAATATATAGATAGTGACAAAATTTTCTAAACACTATTTGAAAAATGATTTTAAATTTTATTTATGTGTTATTACCACATTTATTTGAAAGAAAAATGATAACTTAGTTTAGTTAAAAATGATATAGCTCCTCTCTGTATAAATGTAATGATAAAGATTTTGATTTTTTTTGTAAATTTCTTAAAGAAATATAATTACAAAATCTGGCTACATACCATAAATTTTAATAATATTTATAATAATTTTTAAAATTTTAAACATAATCCCTACAATATAACTGTAAATATAAAACATTTTCTACTGATAAAAGAAGTAACTAATCTCATATATTTATTTATATTTTCATCAAAATTAATTATAATTTTTTAACAAATAAGATATGAAAATTTTGATTAAAATTTAAAATTGAAGTTATATTTGGATCCAAATGTATATGGATTATTAATCGTGTTTTTAATCTATTGAATTTATTTTAGATTTAAATTTTATACAATAATTGTTATGTGATGATTATTTGTTTATTGAGATAAATAAAATAAGTAAAGTTTATGGACGTAGTAAATTTAAACATAAAAATCTACTCAAGACTTTAAATATATAAATATAAGATAATATAAGATAGAGAAAATTATTTATTTTAATTTATTTTACTTAACTAAACCGAAAAGTAAATCAAATATTGTTAAGTCATATGAAAATAAATAATAAATAATAATTATGATTTCATTTTTATTTTAAAATTATTTAAATCAAATTATATTTATATATTATATATAATTATGTTTTAACAAAACTTATTTATACACATGGAGCATAAAACCAACTAGACTGCCAGAAATCCGGCTTAAAAACATATACTCTCTCTGTTGCATAAATATAGACTTTTTAGTATTTTCACATATATTAAGAAAACACATTAAACTACCATAATAAATATATTGTTTTCTGTAATTTTCAATTTTCAATTTCAATAACTTTTAACTAATAGTAATTCAATAAAGTCAATTAATTATCTTGAAGTTTACAATTTTTTTCATAGAAAACACAAAATACATCTTTCTGAAACAATTTTTTTTCTAAAAAGTCTATCATTAAAGAATGGAGGGAGTATTTACCAAAAATCACTGAATGATTTTTTACCTAATTAATTTTGATCATTTA
Source organism: Brassica napus (assembly GCF_020379485.1). Classification (NCBI taxonomy): domain Eukaryota; kingdom Viridiplantae; phylum Streptophyta; class Magnoliopsida; order Brassicales; family Brassicaceae; genus Brassica; species Brassica napus. Next base: position 8,807,201 of record NC_063439.1, read on the forward strand.
TGACATAGAATTCATTCGCTTGTACATATTAAATACTATTCATTTTATTGGGTTCAGAGTGTTTTTTTTGTGTTTACATATAGGAATTGTTTCAGAGGTTAGATATTTCATTTATAATTACTGTATTGTTTGCTAAAATTTTAGTTTTGTCCATGTTCCATTAAATTTACACATTCACAGAGGTAACACATGTGGGAACCGAAATTCGCACTGTCGATTTCCGTTTAAATAAGGAAACTAGGAAAACCCTAACTTCCTAGAGGACCCGGATATCTGTTAATTACCACACGTCAAGCAATCAGAACACGAGAATAACAACGATAAAAATAAGAAATCAAAAAAGAGAGCAAAGTAGATCTTATTCCGAATCTGCGTATGAGCGTTACAACAAGGTATAAGCCTAGGCTCGAGAGCTGTCGGCGAGATTCCTAGTTCTAGCAACCCTAAGACGGCTAAACCTAATTGAGTCGCAGCTCGAAATAACAAAAACGGAAAATTGCCTAAATCGCTATAAGTGCTAAGTTTGCTCTGAAAAAGTTCCCCTTCTGCTCCTCGCCTAGAACTCCTTATATACTAGCTCCAAGGTCGGTTTACGCTTTTACTCTTCTGTCCCTAAGCCGTCATAGCATAAAATTGGAGATATTCCATTTTCCCGATCTTAACAATTATCTTCAAAACTTCCGTATTTATCCGCGGAAACTTGACATTTATCCTTCCTCGTGGGCCAAGCGCGAACCATGCTGTGGTTCACGGGCTTTTGGTTAGGAAAAATCATAGGATGGGCCTCGAGTCGTGTTTTAGGTCCCTTTAGGCCGTCTTCCGACTCGACACATTTACTACGAGTTTTCCGCGGTTTCTAATCCGCGAAGTTTGATCGATGAATTAGAATAGCGGGAAACATGGACTGAGCTTGCTACGGTCTTCGGGAGATAGCATTCGAAGGTTTGACGAGAATGCAAGGACTGGTGTCGTATCGATGTTCGGAAAGGTTCAATCGCTACACAACGACCAAACTTTGGCTCGAGCCCGGTCGCTATGTAGCGACCGAGCGAAACGAGTGCTCGGTCGCTACGTAGGGACCGAGCTTCGGCTTGAGCTCGGTCGCTACGTAGCGACCGAGCGGGACGATCGCTCGGTCGCTACGTAGCGACCGAGCTTTGGCTCGAGCTCGGTCGCTACGTAGCGACCGAGCGGGACGATCGCTCGGTCGCTACGTAGCGACCGAGCTTGGCTGAACTCGGTCGCTACGTAGCGACCGAGCTTCGGCTCGAGCTCGGTCGCTACGTAGCGACCGAGCGGGACGGACGTTCGGTTGCTGCGTAACGACCTGTTTCGAGCTTTCGTCGGACATCTCGATCCTTTCTTCCGCCAAGCTTTTTCGTAAGGAAGAATCTATTTCGAAAAGTACTCTTCGGAGAAACTCTTATTTTCTTCTTCGGACGTTTTGAATGTTAAATTTGTCGTAACCGTTTTTGACCCCAACAACACAAGCTTGGAAATTGCCCACTAAGGAATAAAGAAACACAATGGTGACGACTTTGCATATGGATCTCGTCTATAAGCTGTAACTCCAAAAAAACACAATGGTGACGACTTTCTTGAGCATCGCGACAAGATGATTCTATCTTTGCTGTGTGACAGTCTTTTTTGGGTCTTTGCGATTCAGAATAGCCTATGAATTGTATGAGAAGTTACCCAGTTAGGATTTGTGTGCGTTCCACAAAAGCATTTGCTAGGATCTGTTTATAAGTGTATTTGAGTAAGATTCTCGGGGTTTCTATTATATTTTTATGGACGACCCCTGGAATCTCATTGCGATTGGGGAGGGAACTCAATGTCATTATTCTTTGGTAGTAGAGAACTGATCTTTCAGAGAATTGTTTTGCTGTTTCGTGAGTATTCTTTCGGTGAAACAAGTGAATCACATGCACCCAGAAACTCTAAAACAGCCTTTATTGATGTTTGGCTTTTCAAGTAGATACCAAAATTTGATTTTAGATTGTTGAATTTTGGACTTTAACTAGTGTTTAAATTTGACAACAACATGCCTCAGCAAAACATCCGCCATAGTAATAACCATGATCTCTACACCAATAAATGCAGTCGCCTACTCCACCACGACATATATTTCTCCACTGAAACATTGACGATCCATCTGTTTTACTCCATAGCCTATTTTATTAAATTCAAATTACTAACCCAATATGTATATAAACTTATTCATTAAAAATAGTACAAAATCTTGTTCTTTTAAGAAAAAAAACACGGTACAAAATATTTTTCGTAATTATAAAAATGAAGAATAACGATACCTGGAATACTTATAGTAGTCGGTCGATAATGAACAGAAGATAAGATGAAAGAGGTAGTAAAAACAAATGCGACTAACTTTTTATGGTAATAGTCATTTTACAATAATCTTCTAACTTTTTTGTTCTGTTCTCTTCTTTGTTTGTTATAGTGAGACAACTATATGTAACGTTTGGTCTAAAAAAGAAAACAATTATACATGTTTCCTTTATGTCTTTATTGTCCTCATCGAGCTTCTCACTGTTCTGCTGTTCGATATGCAACAATTGTGTTCAAAGGCTGCAGAAAACACATGCAAAGTCTTCCGACCAGAAACTCTAAAACAACCTTTAGGCTCCATGTTCAGTGTAGTTCTTAATCAAATTATTTAATTTTTTTTGCTGTTGTAAACTAGTGCATCACACCGGAGAAGCATAAAAGACCAATCCCTTTTTCTTTGACGGCTAAGGTTTTTCGACCGAGAATAGCTACAAAGATATCCCACCGGAAAAATTCACTAGTAACTGGTTGTCGGATAATTCAACAACTGGTCACGCGCAAAGAAATATTTTGACTTGATGAAAAAAAAATGGTGAAGTTTCTTATTTAGGGGAAGAAAAATGATATGAAATCCTAAAACTTTCAGTGTGGGACAAAATAAAAAGAGAGAATTGGTTTTAATCCCTTTTATATTAAAATAGGAGCATTCCTACAAACTAACCTTTAGTTCATGTGGTATTAACAAGAATGTCATTTCATAGGTGGCAACACCATATTCATTCTCACTCTCTCTATTTAATTACCTTCTCCTTACTAGATTAATTACATTTTTTGCCATTAGTCATTAAATTTGCTATCACATATTATAGTTGATTTCATATTAACCTTTTTTATTATGTTTTCAAATAAACCGGTGAATAAACAAATAATGACATTGATTCGTTTTTTCTCTATAACAAATATGTGATCTGGCTACATACATTACATTTGTCAGCATAGCAGTAAAATAGTTTATAAAAGTTTTGTATAAATAGTTTATCCTGATTGTTGTGTTTTAGCCTTTACACAAATTGTTTTATATATTATTTGTCATGAATAATCCATGTTAGTACAATGTTCCATTAGGTCCATCATTACAATATGATGTAATTCGATTTAATAATGGCGTACATCCATATATTGAAAGAGTTTGACGCTGTGTTGTTTTGTTGTAGTGTTCTTTGCCATTTTCGTGTATGCAAAATTACAAGATTTTCGTAATGTTGACTTTAATACCTTAGACCAACTAACTTAATATAAGGCGAAACTCTTGTTACACGATTTCAATGCAATATTTTTATTTGATATACAAGTAAATTTTACTTGGTGAATTCATGATAATATTGTTACATGAATCCTAAAAAAAGGTAATCTTCCAAATTATATAACATGATTGCACTCTTTATGGCGTGATTGAAAAGCAAATTAGGTAAATTTATGATAGAATATTTCAAACATAAATGAAGCTTTGGTTTTCAAACACATGATTCTTTTTAAAAATATAATTACTAAGTATTTTTTTTATTAATTTTTCAATCAAGCCGCAATCTTTGTTCCCTTATATTTAAAATAAGAATAGAAGTTTTCTGGTTATGAACGATCAATTCGCAAATAGAGTGATAAGCACGTTTCAAAGTAGAATTGGAGCACATGTTATTCAGTATTAATTAGTGAATATTACATATATTTAATTAGTGTAATCGAATAAAAATAGTACCATCCCCTAGACCTTTCGGTATATAAATACGTAGCCGATTGTAACATCTCCTCACCACAGTCTGCATCTCAAAACATCGTTACCAAAACTTTCCGTTAAAAAAAACACTCGTCGACATAAATATGTTTCTTTGTACATGATATGGAGTAAGTATTTTTTTTGTATATATGATTGAATAATTATTATTCTATCACGTATGCTGAAATATTGTGTTTCTTCTGATTACAATAACATTATCATTAAGTGTGTCGCTTATGGTGCTCTTGCTCATATTTTCCAAGATTTATGGAATTTGCATATACAATTGCTGTACTTTGTGTTACACTTTTGACAAATTAATTGGGAGTATGTAATGTATTATAATTATTTTATATTAAAAAATATTAGAGTTGATATTATATGTAATTGTTTCTAACATAATTTGTCTTTCATAATAATTGGTTGATTGAAGAACATTACTAACATTGATTGTTTTTCCAAAATTTTCTTTGAACCCACTCATGTTCCAGAAATCGATGCTTTCAGAATGAGGTAGCATATTCCGTTTCCCGATTTTGTTAATAATTGTGTTTAGTTTCGTAAGCTGATATCATTTGCTATTGCTCATAATAGAATACAAACGAAGAGTTCTGAAGAATTTTTTCATAACAGTTGTAGTTTTCTCATTTTTTTTATTTTGTTTCTTTATATTTTATATTTTATTTTTTCATATTTTTATTAATCTATTACTTATGTTTCGTTTTATCTTATATTTATAATTTATTTTGTGAAAAAAATAATTCTATTGCATGTGTTTTGTTTTATTTTTAATTCATAATTTATTTTATATAAGTTTTTGATTATTCTTATATATTCACTTCCACGATATATACTTAAATTAAATAAAAAATACACAAGTTAAAAAATTAACTTTTGCTTTATATAGACATAGGTAATTTCAATGAATCCCTTATTACATAAAATGTACTATTTTTCTTTGAATTTCACTTTTCTAATACCTATCGATTCAAAATTATAATTTATTTACGTCTCTTCACTCCGTGCAAGGCACGGGTTATTACCTAGTTTTTAATAAAGGCCAAAAAGGCTCGACCAAAAATCAGAGTCGTTACAATTTTATTTAAATTGTTTTATTTTGGACATATTAACTAAGTATTTAATAAATCTGACAACAACATGCATCAGTAGTACATATGGCATAGTAATAACCATGATCTCTACACCAAAAATGGCAGGCGCCTGCTCCTCCACGATTACATATTTCTTCATCGAAACATTGTTTATCCATCTGCTTTACTTCATAACCTGTTTTATAAAATAAATATTAGTGACCCAAATCATAATCTTTGAATCATAGTTTTTCTTTTATATATATATCTTCTCTATTAAAAGAGAAATACCATTTTTATCTACTATTTAGAAGTTTAATAGGACCATTTCATTAATTACATAATTGACATAATAATTATTAGGAATATTAACAATAAATTAATTTTAACTATAGATTTGAATTTTATTTTCAGTTATAACAAAATCTGTTGAGAAAAATCTAACAAAATCCTACTAAAATTTTAAATTATTTTTATTAGATATTACATTAATTAATTTCATAATTAAGTAATATAATGTTTTCATTTAAATAAATTATCATTTACCACTAAAACGGGTTCAAATTTGTTAATCATGTCAGGTTTTTTATACAAATGAAGTTATTAACATATGTTAAAAAATTATTTCTACAGCTATATATTTTCAAAAATCATATGTTGAAAAACATTTTTTATTTGATTATTTGAAATTATGAAAACTCGAAAACGTAATAAAAAAGATAAAATGTATAAAACAAACTCCTATATTAATAAAGTAATAAGAAACCTAAACAATAAAATTAAAGAGTTATAAAATACATAACACTAAGATATAAAGTGTATATTTAAATTTATATAATAATATCAAAATTAAATATTTATAAAATGAAAATATACCCGCACGATGTGCGGGATAAACTCTAGTATATATATATATATATAATCTATCAAATCATAGTTTTTCTTATCAACCATTTTTGGACTACCATTTAAATTAGAATATGTAGTCTAATATTTAACATAATCTTATGTGATTTTCAATAAACTATCTACTACATATATATATATATATATATGCTATCATTGGCTGATAGAGCTAATTACAAAACAGTACCAATATGCTACATAAACTTATTCATTATAAACAGTACAAAATCTTGTTCTTCTAAGAAAAAACACAGTAAAAAATAATTTTCGTAATTATAAAATGAAGGGTAACCAATACCTGGAATATTTGTAGCAGTCGGTCGACAATGAACGGAAGATAAGATGAAAAGGGCAGTGAAAAGAAATGCGACTAAACTTTTTAAGGTGGTAGTCATTTTTATAATAATCTCCTAACTTTTTTGTTCTGTTTTGTCTTCTTTGTTTGTATTGTATTTTATATATATAGTGAGATAGTGAGACCTTTACATAACGTTTTAGTCAAAAAAGAAGAAGACAAATATGTAATGTGAAATGTATTTTTACTGGTCAGAGTTTTAAAAGGAACATAATCTTCATTTAAGCATATGTTGACCAATCTGCCATTAAATCTGGCTTTAAAAATATGTTTACCAAAAATACACTGAATGATTTTTTGCCTAATTACGTTTGAACATGACATAGTATTTACTCTCTTATACATGTAAAATGTTCTTTTTACTAGGTGATAATCCGCACGGGGTGAATGGACTAAAATAGATTATAATTTTTAATCTATAGATATTAAAAATGTAAAAGTTATAATCACAATATTACATGCTATTAAAGTAATTGTATATGTCTATATAAGGTAAGCTTCGTTTTTTTTAACTTGCGTTATTGATTGTATGTAGTTGAAGTATAGATCATACAAGTAAATCTATAAAAACAAGCAAAGACACATAAAATTGTCTTTACATAAAATTAGTTATGAATTAAAGTAAAAACGAAACATAGGCTCCGAATTTTACGAACCGTCCCGCTCCGCACCGCAGTTAACAATAACAAAAATCTCTACATATACTATATATCTATACGTTTTTATAACTGTTAAAACCGCACCGCAAGTTGAACCACTTATCCCGCACCGTTCAATCCGAAAAGCCATAATTGTGTTCAAAAGCTGCAGAAAACACATGCATAGTCTTTCGACCAGAAACTCTAAAACAACCTTTGGGCTCCATGTCCAGTATAGATCCAATGAGACTAAAATCTACAACTCTCAAATATGCAAGTTCTTAAATCAAATTCTTTTCGTTCTTGTAAACTAGTGCATGACACCGGGGAAAGCATAAAAGACCAATCCCTTTTGCTCACTTTGACGGCTAAGGTTTTTCGACCGAGAATAGCTATAAGAGCATCCACAATGGTGGCACCCATTGTGGAGTCCATAGGATTATTAAAGTAATAAATTTTTTTTTTTTTGAATAGTTAAGGACTCTTGTTAAAAAAGTGTCTACAATGGTGATCCTTAACTTAAAATCCTTAGGAAAAAAAAATATTTATTTTAGTGAAATATAAATAAACAAAAAATACATTAATTTAACATAAAATACATTAATTTATACATTAATTAATCCATAACTTAACATAAAAATACAATAAATTTACATTAAAATAATAATTAAACATAAAATACATTAATTAAACATAAAAACAAAAATTTTACATAAATATAGAATAATTGTTAATCTTCATCACCAAATTTATTCCAAATATTTTGGATTAAATCATTCTTCAATCTTTCATGCGTTTGCCTATCACGAAGATCATTCCGAGTGGGAAAGATATTGTTCAGATTTGTTGGCATCTCGGTTTCCACCTCTGAACACCTGGAGGCGTCTCCTTCTTCAAATTCAGATATATCAATACGAGAGTATCCATCCCGTTCATCCTCGACTATCATATTGTGGAGTATGATACATGCTCTCATAATCTTCCCTATCTTTTCTTTATTCAATGTTTTAACCGGATTTCTAACAATTGCAAATCGAGATTGCAAAACTCCAAAAGCCCGCTCCACATCTTTTCGGGTTGCTTCTTGAACTTTAGCAAATAACTCATGTTGAGGAGTTTGTGGGAGTGTGATAGATTGGATAAATATCGACCATTTTGGATATATACCGTCTGTGAGGTAGTACGCCAACTTATACGTGTGTCCGTTGACCATGTACTTTACCCTCGGAGCTCGACCTTGTAAAATGTCATCAAAAACAGGAGATCAATCGAGAACATTAATATTGTTTAAGGTACCTGGAGGACCAAAAAAGGCGTGCCATATCCAAAGATCGTGAGAAGCTACCGCCTCTAAGACAATTGTCGGTTTTCCCGATCCACGTGCATATTGTCCTTTCCAAGCGGTTGGGCAGTTTTTCCACTCCCAATGCATACAATCAATGCTCCCGACCATCCCAGGAAATCCTCGTTTCTCTCCAATATCTAATAGCTGTTGGAGATCCTCCGGTGTGGGTCGTCGTAGATACTCATTTCCGAATAATTGTATAATTCCGTCTGTGAAATTATGTAAACACGAAAGTGCAGTGGTCTCAGCAAGTCGGAGATATTCATCAACGGTGTCAGCCGCATTACCATAAGCAAGCAGGCGAATAGCAGCAGTACATTTTTGTAGTGCCGTAAGACTCCATCTCCCGGTTGCATCTCTTCTTTGCTGGAAGAATGGAAAGTACTCTTCTAGGCCATGAACAAGACGCAAGAATAAATTCTTATTCATGCGAAAACGGCGTCTGAAAATTGCAGTCGAGAATGTCGGATCTTCGCTGAAATAGTCATTCCATAACTGGTCTTGTCCTCCTTCGCGGTGTCGTTCAACATACTGACGTGTCCTTTGTGGTATGGTTTGGGTCTCCACTATGTCGTTGTATATTTCTTCCACGTATTCATCACAAATTTCGTCCAATCTTGCATCGACTTCATCGGATGAAGATGATGACATTTCTAGAAAATAATTATCTTAAACAAATAAGATTGGATAGACATTTTTATTATAGTTTTAACCAAAATATTATTTTAAATTAAATTTCAACATTGGTTTAGTTTGACTCGTAATCAAATTTCATTAAATTTCAAAATTGGTTTACTCCACATTAAAGTTCATTATTGGTTTAGTTTGACTCATAATCAAATTTATGCTACACGCAAATAATAATTTCAAGTAAGACTACAACCCAAGACTCGTAATCGTGATCGTAATCAACTGAATTTCTAACTATTATATGTTTGACATCCATTAATTTTCTCTTATCTTGAGCAACTCACGGCTTGGACATCAATAAATAAAAACATTGCATATATATGGAGAAAACTAGCTATGGTCCGAACAAGCAAATACTAGAAGGGATCAGACAATCATTCAAATATAGAGGATACACGTTTTTTTCCAAGTTTGAAAACAAATAGAGTAGATTACCTAAACTTCAGTGCAGTGGTAGATAAGAACAGCTCCGAGGAAAACAAAGAGAGTTGATTAATACAAACTCTCAGAGACAACTACAACACTACTACTTATACTAAAGGAAACAGAGTCATCCGTGACTCCTACAACACCCGTGACTCCTGCAACACCCGTGACTCCTTCCCACAAGAGCTACAGACCAAATGCACCCGTGACTCCTTCCCACATGCGTCAACCTGTCAAAACAGAGTGACAAGAGTTAGTAAGCATTTTTAAAAATATCAATTTCGATCAAATAACAGAGTGATCAAGTACACAAAATACCTAAAAAGCAAGATTAATAAAAGATCATAACATTTCTGACATTAGTTTGAGCTTAAGACTGGTTTCCATTTCAGAGAGAGGTTCTGTTTTTGCGAGTAAACGAGATGAAACAATTAAAGAAACTAACCTAGCACATTTATAAGTAACACCAACCCTACTAAAACTATGGTAAAGACCATTAGCTTAGCTCCTGATTTCTTCTTTGTAAACTCGCCTATTCTCTTCTCAAGGATGAGCAGCTTCTGCTCACGCTCATTGGCTTCACCCTTAAGCTCACTAAGCTCCGTCTGAATGTCCCTCATCTCCTCCTCGACCGCCACGTCCCACCATTTCCAGACGTGGCAGTCTCCATCATCAGCATTGGGGCACGTAATGTACCGTCGGTATGGATCTTTAGGAGTTTGGGAATAACCGTGAACAGGCTCCGACCCACAGTAGCATGTCCTGGGGATTCCATCATCACCCTCTGGTGATGGTTCGTTGTGAATGGCCTCTGCATTCCACTGACTTATCTCAGCTTCAGCCGCGTACATCTCTGCTTCGGCTTGAAGGAGGGAATTTAAGTCTTGAGAGTTTGATGATGAAGATGGCTGGCTGTAACTGTATTGTCCCATTATCGTAAACCTGAAAAGAAATTGAAAACAGACAGAGTTAAACAACCACTAGAGTTAAAGCAAATTGACGAGAAGGAAGCAAACTGGCTAGAAGGAACGAAAACAATATCAACAAAGTGAATTCGAACACAAATAAGATAACAATATCACTAAAAAGGTTTCAATTGAAAACAGTTAAGAAACGGCAAATCGATTGAAACTACAACATGTTTCAATCCGTATAGACACAAAGAGTATATCCGAGACCTATACAATCCATAAACAAGAAATAACGATTTATCCCCAAAATTTTTCCAAACCCTAATTTCTCAATTTAACTAAATTCGGTCGAAACCACACCACCAAACCCTTAATAGAGAACAGTGAACATGAAGAGTGATCTTAATCAAGAAATCTAGGAGTTAAAGCTTCGATTTACCTTAACTGGAGCCGAGGGAGCGAGATCGAGAGAGATCGCCTGTAAATCGCCTTTCTCTCCTTAACTTTTTTTTTTTCGGTTTCGATGGAAAATGATTTTTTTTTAACCCCACCCAAACGCATAGCCCACGCACCCACTCAGAAGAAGACACGTGTCTAAGGATTCGATCCGTCTAAACCGTCGCGACGGCCCAGTCCTTCCTCCATTAAGCATAAATATCATTTTTTTTAAATACCCTAATCCTACGGATTTGGTCTAAGGATTGATCAAAATCCACGGTTGCGGGTGCTCTAAAGATATCTCATGTCATGAGTCCATGAAAACAATTTATATAGCTTTCTTTACGCATAATGGAATGTTTTTTTGTTAAGTATGTGAATTTCATTAACTTAATAATGAGGCAAAGAGATACAATGGACTTGACTAATCTAATCCTATTTAATCTAAGTCGCTAAGTCAATAAGAGAGAGCAATGAAGCCATAGCAAGCCACAAAAAGAGTAAAAAGACTCACTAAGACTAATAAGGTTCAATCACAACCATGAGGATGCGAGAAGCTTAGCTAGTTTTTAACAGGTCTTAAGACAACCATTCAGCAAACATGAGACCAGAGAGAAGATATTGAAGCTGGAACCTGCATCAAAATAGCTCGGGCCAATAGAGAATCGCAACCGGAGAATGGTCCGAGGCACCGCAGACCATCCCGAAGGCGACATCGAAAGAAGGACATGCGAAGCAGGGTCGGCAAGCCCTGGTCCGGCCATCGCAAGCAGTGATGTCCACTCCAGACGTTGCTATCTCAAGAAACTGTCACGCCATACTCTGAGAATCCTAACTGATGTAAAGAACCGGTATACGAAGCAAAGGTGGAGTACTGGCTGGTGGAAGCAGAGGTTTAATGGCTGGACTCTGGTCCCACCACGCGAGCAGAGCACGAGGGATTCCAGCAACATAACACCAAGAGAGGCAGAGGACAACGACCAACTTCCTTCTGAAGCTTGAAGAACGGAGGAGCCAGAGCTCCTTACAGCAGGCAAAACAGGAGGAGAGACCCGTCTGAGGAAGTTAGACAAAACGGAGTAACGGCACGAAACTCCAATCCAACCTAAACCCGAACAGATCGAAACCCAAAGAAACACCAGGTGGTTGTCTAAGAACCATTACCGAGAAAAAAAGTCTCCGACGATGAGTCTCGAATCGCCTTTTCAACTTGGAACAAGAGGGGGAAGTTCTTACCAAAGCAGCCGTAAGAGGAGACATGGGAGAGACGGTGGAGGCAGAATACTGACCAGAACGGCAAAGGCAGCGACGCAGAGCCACTCCGACGAACCCTCCGGGAGAGATCTGACCCAGATCTACTCTATGCGAAACCCTAGATCTAGCAGCTTGACGACGCCTCCAGCTCAGATCCGCCTCACCACGACCTCGCCATCTCTCTAGGGAAGCTGAAGACACCCACAGCCACCGGTTTGAATCGCCTAGTCTGGCCGCAACCCGACGATAAACAGAGGAGATGAAGCAAGGAGGAAGTGGAGGAGACGGAAGTGTGAGAGGGCAGAGACTAGGAACAGTGACGAAACGGGGTGGCAACCGACGGGTAGAGACCCTCCGTCGGCCACCGGAACGAGACGCGAGAGGAGATGTCGAAGCGAAGAGTTGGTGGGGAGAGAAGATAGAGAGAAAAGACTCTCTCACCTCTCTCTAACTTTTTTTTTCGAGAGAAAATGTTGTCTTTCATACATAATGGAATGTTGTTATACTACAAAGCATACTCCAAATCTCAAATGATGTATACTGTATTACTGTGCTAAGTACACTAACCATTCTTTTTCAAGTTCGTGGTATAATTTTCACATGCATGACTCCACCCAATATATTATCGGTAGTCTCATAGAAAAGACGTTAAGATCGCGTATTCAATGTAAGTAGGGATGGCAATCAAGGACCTGGACCGCGGGCCTGGCCCGTAAAGCTTGCTGCGGGGCGGGATTGGGCCTCCATTTGGTAAGCCCGAAAAATTGCGGGCCTCGCGGGACGGGTTCAAAGCGGGACGGGTAAAAAGCGGGACGGGTAAAAAGCGGGACGGGTCAAAAGCGGGATGGGCTTAACCCGCGGGATTTTGAAGACCCGCAACCCTAAGTCCCCATTTCTGCTTTTGCCTAAAACATTGAGAGAGAGAGAGAGAGAGAGAGAGAGAGAGAGAGAGAGAGAGAGAGAGAGAGAGAGAGAACGATTCTTGTGACTTTTCCTCCATAAAACATAAGGAGTTCCGGCGATGATGCATGATTCGAGCTCCGGCGATGACGACTCCAGCTCCAGCGATGACGATTCGAGCTCTAGTGTTGTTTTGATTTGGTTTTCTCTTTTTATTACACACAACTATGAATTGTTTTATTACAATGTGATATTTCTTGTTTAAGTTGATTGGTTTTGTTTTCAGTATTGTGAAGTGGTGTTTTTCTTAAATTAAATTTGGTTACAGTGGTGTTGTTTAGGAGAAAAGTTAGTTGTATTAAACGCCACTTGTATAATTTGGTAAAGTGATTCACGATTTTCTTTGCAATCCAAATAATTAAAAAGAGAGATGGTTTGATGAAGACATAAAACACTTGAGCCAACTTATTACAAAGATAACAACTCAATCAGATTCAAACTCAACAAAAGCTTATGCTGATAACAAAACAAGGCTTTTAACTCAAGAACGTAAGCACAAACAGAGCTTTGTGGCATTGATTTTGATAAGTCTTTAGTGAAGCTAAATGAGCTTTCTTCAACTCTCTTACACAACTCTTATACTTGAGCATTCATGAAAAAAAACTGTAGTAGACGGTTTGATAAGGAGGCGTCCCGCGGGACGGCCCGCGAAGGCCTATATATTTTGCGGTACGGGTTTGGGCTAGCATTTTGAAGACTGCAGCCCGCGCAGGACATGCCCGCTGTAACCCGCTCGACAACTAACCCGCTGCGATACGGAATGGAACGGGATGGGTAAACCTGTTTGACATCTCTAAATGTGAGGACGAATAGCTTTAAGAGTTGCACAGTCACATTACATAGGCAACACAAGCTGGAAATTAGTCACCGAGGAAAAAAGAGGCAGAGGATATAGATATGGAGTCAAGATTGCAGCCCAATATTGTACTTTTTATGGTGACGATGAAAATGGGCTTTTAAAAGCCCATTTACTAGCAAAGCGACAAAATCATTCCCCCAAAAAAAAAACACAAAGGATGATGACCCTCTTCAACATCGAGAAGACGATTTGATCGATTTCGAAGCTCTGATATCAAGTTTTGGGCGATCCCACGAATGGCGGGACAGAATCCAAACATGGATCAATTCGAGGCCTACTTCAAGAGAGCAGATTTGGACGGAGATGGTCGGATCAGTGGAGCCGAAGCTGTTGGCTTTTTCCAAGGATCTGGCTTGCCCAAGCAAGTTCTCGCCCAGGTTCTTAAAAAAAAATATACTTTTCTTTTTGATCTCTTCAGCTTTCTGATTGTTTCCAGAGAAAGATCTGATTTGGGTTTTCCAAAAACGCCATAAATTTTGATTCTTTCGTTTGAAATGCATGCTCTGTTCTGAGATTCCGAGTACCCACCCCCATGAACTTGCTTTAAAGGAGCAGCCTTTACTAGGATCTGTTGTGAAGAAGTTATAATTTTATGAGAGTAAGATTCTTAGGGTGCCCCTTGCTAGGATCTCATTGCTATTACGGAGAAAGCTTAGTTTCATTTATTCTTTGAGATGGTTGTTTTAAATCTTCTCGTGTGGGATATAAGATTTTTTCCCTTCTTTGGTGTATCAGTAATTATGAATTTGAATCTGGAAATTTTCTTGGGAGTTTCTATAAAGTGTCAGTTTGCTATATAAAATTATCTACTGAACAGTTGTTGTGTTCTGCATTTGTAGATATGGTCGCTATCTGATCGGTCACGCAGTGGTTTCCTTGGTCGGCAAGACTTCTATAATTCTCTGAGGCTTGTGACAGTAGCACAGAGCAAGAGAGACCTGACACCTGAGATTGTTAATGCAGCACTCAATACTCCCGCCGCTGCCAAAATACCACCGCCCAAAATTAACCTCGCAGCTATTCCTGCACCTGCACCTGCACCTGCACCCCAACCTAATCCTGCTGCGACCACAGCTCGTCCGGTTGGCTCAACAGGTCATCAAAATGTGGGGTTTAGAGGACCAGGGGCTCCAAATGCGAATGTCAACCAGAATTATTTTCCACCTCAACAAAACCAGCAAGTGAGACCAAATCAAGGTGTCTCTGGGATGACTTTGCTTAGACCAACTGCTGCTGGTCCAGAACATAGACCAAGTGCCTTACCAGGTCAATTTCAACCAGTTCCTGCTGGTAGTGTTAGTCGTCCTCCTCAGGCTGTTCCCACCGGTGCACCTGGTCCTGGTAGTTCACCGTTTAATCTTAATAACTTGTATGCTGGAAACACCAGCGGATACTCTTCAGGCTTTGGAGGGGGTAGCTTAGCAGCACCTTCTCCTGGCGTAAGACCAGAGTCACAAGTTGATGCGAGAGCGCTGGTTGTATCTGGAAATGGAGGTGACATGTTTTCCTCCTTCCAGCAAAAACAAGAACCCACTCTGAGTAATTCTTCAATCAGTTCAGCTATTGTTCCTGCTTCTGCTGGAACCCAACCTCCAGTAAAGCCTAATGCTCTCGACTCCCTACAGAATACTTTCTCAATGCTGCCTTCAGGAAATCAGCCTCAGCAGCCAAGGCCAGCAGCCAGCTCACAGCAGCCAAGGCCAGCATCAAGCTTACAGCCGCCTGCAGTGTCTTCTCAAGGTCCATCCTCCGGTTTGCCACATGCAAGTTCAGTTGGATCTGGCCATTCAGTTCCTGCTGGAAATAATCAGCCTCCGTGGCCCAAAATGAAACCATCCGATGTCCAAAAATACACAAAGGTATTTATGGGAGTTGATACTGACAGGGATGGAAAAATAACTGGTGAGCAGGCAAGGAATCTGTTTTTAAGCTGGAGGCTACCTAGGGGTAAGGCTCTTCGATCTTTCAGCCCACTTTACATAAATAATTTAATTTTCCGTTCAACTGTCACCTCTCTTGAAATTAGATGCATTGAAGAATCTTTCTAAATTTTCTTCTCGTTGTGTTATGCTAAATTTATTTGCTACTCTCTTGGGGCTTATGTTTCTTGAACAATATCTTGATGTGATTATGCTATGAACTGTTTAAGCTAACACATTCTTTTTGCTCGCTTCCAGAGGTATTGAAGCATGTGTGGGAGTTATCTGATCAGGATAATGATACTATGCTTTCTCTGAGGGAGTTTTGCATTTCATTGTATTTGATGGAGCGGTATAGAGAAGGCCGTCCTCTCCCAACATCACTTCCTAGCAGCATCATGTATGATGAGACACTGTTATCTATCTCAGGTGCACCTAGTCATGGTTATGCAAATGCTGGATGGGGAGCTGGTCAAGGTATTGCTCAGATTTCATGCCTTTTTGTTATCTTCTCCCTTTCCCTGATACTTCGCTATAAGTAAAATTTCCGTATTGCAAGGTTTTGTACAGCAGCCAGTGATGGGTGCACGGCCAAATAATCCGCAGACTGGCATGAGACCACCAGTTCCTGAACCAGTCCCGCACCCTGGCAGTGGTATAGCACCTAATCAGCAAAGGAATCAAGCGCCAGCTTTGGATGATCCTTTTGCCAGTCACCTAGGTAACGGGCATTCTGCGAGCTCAAATCTTCAAGAAACAGCAACTGATGGCGAAAAGGTAATCATTTGCATTTTCACTTTAATTATAGAGCATAAAAAAGTATTTCAAAGCTTGGATAAGTTACTATTCCTCATGTGCATTTTCTTGGATGCTTGTGAAACAATTGTTTCAAATCTCTGTAGGTTGAAGAAAAGAAAAATGCATATATGGACTCCAGGGAGAAGCTTGAATATTACCGAACAAAAATGCAGGATATTGTGAGTACTTCAGTATAAATTACTCATGTTATTTGGTTAGAAGTAATGGTGATTATCTGTCTCACGATGCCATTTTTAAAGTAAGGTTCTTGTGAGATCTGATTCTTATAATGTCATTTTTTTTTTCTTCCTTTTTTCCCTCTCCCTGTCAGGTCTTGTACAAAAGCAGGTGCGACAATAGATTAAATGAGATCTCTGAAAGGGCTTCAGCTGACAAGCGTGAGGTGCTTTTCACGTAAATAATCACTTTTCTCATTTCTTAGAGGCGATCTCTGTCTTATTCCAAGAACAATTTCTACTGCAGGCTGAAACGCTGGCAAAGAAGTACGAGGAGAAGTATAAACAGGTTGCAGAATTAGGGTCAAAATTAACTATTGAAGAGGCCAGGTTCCGCGAGATTGAGGTATGGCTAATTCATTTTGGCTGGCACATCACCTAATGTACATTCCAGCCATATATTTTACTTTATTTCTTCCATGTGCTTTTTCCTCCGATATTAGGCTTCTCGTTTTTTTCAAACATTAACGTTGTGGTGATAGGGCTTTGATTAATTTTGTAATAGATCTCTCACGGAATTTTGTTAACCCATTCCAGGGGAGGAAGATGGAGCTGAGTCAAGCAATTGTGAACATGGAGCAAGGTGGCAGTGCTGATGGTCTACTTCAGGTACATGGTCTATATGTTTATGTGATGCCTACAATATTGATTATCTGTTGTACGTGCCTGATTTGATGTTTTACTGGGCATATTTAGGTCCGGGCTGACAGGATACAATCAGATCTAGAGGAGCTGATGAAGGCTTTAACTGAACGCTGCAAGAAACATGGGTTGGAGGTTAAGTCGAAGGCCCTTGTAGACCTCCCAGCTGGTACTTAGATGATTCTCTCGCCTTGTAACTTCTTGCTTTCAGTGCAGATGAATGCAAGTTACATGTATTTTGTAAACAAACAAATCATTTGGAAACTGTCAATGTTGTGACTTACAGGCTGGCAACCTGGAATTCAAGAAGGGGCAGCTCTTTGGGATGAAGAATGGGATAAGTTTGAAGATGAAGGTACAATTGGAAACTGTTTTTTTTTTTTTTTCTATTACTTATACAATTAGATTTCTATTGCTAAGCACATAATCTTCCTATTGTTAGGATTTGGCAATGAGATTACTTTTGACAAATCAAAAGAGCAAAACTCGTCTGGCGAGAAGGAAAACGGAACGGTGGATGATGGTACTGGACCACCTGATTCACCAACTCATTTGGATGAGAATTATGGACCTTTTTCAGAAACCTCAGAGCGCCACCATGAGAGTGAAGATGATTCAGGCAGAAGTCCTAGGGACAGTCCTGTATCTAGGACTGGTACTGAGATCCCTTCTCCAGATTCTCATGGGAAAAATTCTGAGTTCTTTGATGACTCGAACTGGGCAAGTGCATTTGATACTAACGATGATGTGGATTCAGTCTGGGGTTTTGATGCATCAAAAAGCCAGGTTAGTTCACATAATAGTGTCTATCGCTGTAACAAATCACACCATCCATCCGAATACTTAATGTTTCATTCAGTTGTGATTATTGAATAGACATTGACCAGAAGATGTTAGAATCCTTTTTTCTTGATTAAGTTCATGCTTACAGATTTGTGATTTCTAAATTCCTTAGTTACCTTCCAGGTTCTTCCAAGTTCCAAGCTTAGGATTATAATATTTTGTCATTTGCAGGATGGAGATTACTTTGGATCTGGTGGCGATTTTGGTGGAAACTCAGCAAGAGTAGATTCTCCAACTTCAAGAAGTTTCGGCGGTCAGAGAAAGAGCACATATGCATTTGATGATTCAGTTCCCAGCACTCCACTCTCGAGATTCGGCAACTCTCCTCCTCGCTTCAGCGACGCATCAGCCAGAGACAGCAACTTTGATAGCTTCTCCAGATTCGACTCCTTCAACGCCAGTGAAGCTGGGGCAGGTTTTTCCTCCTCCCAGCCTGAGAGACTGTCGCGGTTTGATTCCATAAACAGCTCAAAAGACTTTGGTGGAGCTGCATTCTCCAGGTTCGATTCAATCAACAGTAGCAGAGACTTTGGTGGTCCCTCGCTTTCAAGATTCGACTCCATGAATAGCACAAAGGATCATGGATACTCGTTTGATGATGCAGACCCGTTTGGTTCCACAGGTCCCTTCAAAGTCTCCTCTGATGATCAAAGCCCCAAGAAAAAGTCAGATAACTGGAATTCCTTCTAGCCACAATATATGATTATATTATCCTTTTTTTCCCTCCCTCCCATATTTCCTTTGCTTGATGAACTTGTGATTGTTTCATAAAACAAAATTATAATTTTTTTTCCCCACAAATTCTGGTTTTTGGATGAGACAATAGCGTTAGACTATTTGTAATTTGTAAAGTCTTTCTTTGTATTGGTCTGTGTTCTGTTCTTGTGAGTTCATTTGGTTTATGTCATAAAAAACATTTGTTACTTTCGTCGTGGAACACTTCTTCAATATTCCGAGTCTCGTCTCCAAAATATTTTGATCTTTTATTAGCCCAATGTCTGTAAAGAATCAAAACAGATACAGTGAGTCTGTGATTTGTTTACATTCTCTCTCTCTCTCTTTGAGGTCGGCTCCATTCCTGCTTCCGCTGAATCCATTGAGCGCATTTCAGGAGCAGCCTTTACTTCTTTGTGGTCTGCTCAAAGGCAGCTATAGCATAGATGACCGTGCTTTGGCTATTTCCACAAGAGTTTCAAGAGCTGTCCTAATGCAAAGATAGAGATGATATTTGTTTCAGCTGAAACTTGGAATCTTTTTATTTATCTGAGTATACTTGTGGTGGTGATGAATGTTTACCTGTCTCAAATGATAGTTGAGCGCCACGCAGCTTAGGCGAGACTAGACCTCCAAACACCGACAGAGACTTGGCTCGTTCTCTCTTAATCTGGTTATTAAGTAACACATCCAGATTAGTAAAGCCCATGTTCTATTATCCAGTCAGTTGCTTAAGGCAGCGTCAGCTCATTATATCAGTGAAGCAGATTCATATAAACGAAACCTGTTCCCAGATTCAGTCCTAAATAGAACACTTTTAGATGTTAAACGAGAAAGCAAAAACATCTAAAAACAGAAACTGTAGCCTCACTGATACAAGTGTAGATTTTCCATGAATCTCCCGAGCTAGTGACAATTTCATTGTTATTATTTTTTGAATGATACAATTTCATATTTGTATACAATGTTAAAATATGTTTTAGTCTTTTGGTAGATTTCGAGCAAACTATTTTAGCTATGTCCAACTATAATAAAGTCATATTCCTCTTCTGGTAGAGTTAGATAAAAGAAAAAAATGGCGAGCGTGCAATAAACAAAGACGAGAAGAACCATGCAACAACAATAAGCGCGACTTAACTATTAAACTTTCAATGAACCAGAACTCTAGTTCCATGCATACGACTTGATTCTTCTTCTTTTGTTGATTCTCTCCACGTTCATTAACTTGTAAGAAGAATAAGAAGACTGCAACTCCATCTTCAGTGTCGTCTCATCTTCATTCAACAATCTTTTTCCAACTCGCGTTTTCTTTTTCTGAGCATATAGTGAGATTGTATCAATAACTCTCATGATCATACCTAGACCAGAGTTACCTTTATCATCAATCAGATCCACCTTCATGACCTCCACGTTCTCATCTACTTCCATGGCAGCGGGAAAAGAAGACGGTGTAGACTCGTAACAGTCTGGACTACTATCGCACATCGAACCCTTGACGTTGGATTTGAAATAAGGATCGTTGGATATGTGGGAGTTGATAGATTTGTCCACACATTGCATTATCGCCAGAGATTTGTGATTCAGTTTGAAGAGAATCTCCTCGAGGAGATGTAAAGGTAAGCTATCCATGATCCAATTGTAGAGAGATGAAGATGTTATGATCTTTTTTGCTCAATTGTTTTGATGTGATTTCTTTCTCTAGTACGTAATGTTCTGATTCAATTGATTGATTTTTTATAGTGTGGATGTATTTATAGAGACAATACTTAATCATTCCAATAAGGAAATAGAGTTGGTGTTTCAGAAAACAACAAAGGAAAGATATGAATTATATTCCTTTTAGATATACCTTTGTTTCCAAAAACGGTAAAGACTTCTAAAACGACAGCGTTTTGTTTATGAATAGTTGGGGGTATAAATGTCATTTAATGCTGTAAGGAGATATCATATATGAAGCTCTCTCGAGTTTGGTTTTGTGGCATCTCTCTCTCTCTCTCTCTCAATGGCTACCATTAGTAGCTTACACATACGTGCATCTGACCATCACTCTCGTCTTCCTCGAATCTCTGAGACAGATCAGCTTCGACACACAAATCAAATCGTTACTCTTCCGTCTCCTATTTCCAGAAGAGACGCGAATCTTGTTCTTCTCGGCTCGCTTCCGTTGACGAGCTTCTTCGTTCTCCCGCCGAGTTCTTCGGAGGCGAGAGAGAGACGGAGCAGAAAAGCCATCCCTATCGAGGAGTATTCGACTAGCCGTTAAGTCCCTCGCCCTCTTCTTACCACTATCGGTTCGTAACAATTCAGAGACTTGAAAAAACAGAGTCCAAACCAATTCTCTGAGAAATCAATTAGGTTTCTTTATGTGATGACTCTGTTGGTGAATTGGGTATTTAGATTTTGTCAAATTATTGATAAAAGGAACTTGCTTTACTTGTACTGAAGTTATTGTTGCTCTGTTTTCTTGCAGCTGAAGGGTTGAAGTACTATGACATTGAGGAAGGTAAAGGTCCTGTAGCCACAATAGGATCTACTGCTCAGGTCTCTCTAATGAGAAAACCCTTCTTGATTACACTATATTTGTAATCAAAGTCCTCGCCTTTACATTGTAATGAGCATGTCTTTAGGTGCATTTTGATTGCCGGTACAGAAGCATAACTGCAATCTCCACCAGAGAGTCCAAGCTCTTGGCTGGGAACCGTAGTATTGCTCAGGTTTACTACCTATACCATCTATCAAAGTTTTCTTCTCCTTGATGGTGGGTGACTTGCTTACTTTTTTCTTGGACAGCCTTATGAGTTTAAGGTGGGATCTACGCCAGGGAAGGAAAGGAAACGAGAGTTTGTAGACAATCCAAACGGGTTGTTCTCGGCGCAGGCTGCACCAAAGCCTCCTCCCGCAATGTATTACATTACTGAAGGAATGAAAGTCGGTGGCAAGGTTAGATAAAAACAGCACACACACAAGGCTCTTTTGCTTTTCTACTTATGAGAACACTTGCCTTGCAATGTGTCTAAGTAGCAGTGTTTGACCTTTGCAGAGAACTGTGATTGTTCCACCTGAAGCTGGTTATGGTCAGAAAGGAATGAACGAGATACCGGTGAGAACCTACAAATTGTATATGAGGAAAGCTCCTTTTAATGCTTTACAAAATTTGGTTTAATGTTTGGGGTTTAAGAGAAAAAGACAAACATGTGTGTTTGTTGTTGCAGCCTGGAGCTACATTTGAGTTAAACATAGAGTTGCTTCAGGTGACTCCCCCAGTAGAGAAAGAGAAGTGAACAAGATTGTTCTCAACACTGATAAGAGAAATTTGAAGTTTTCACAAGCATGATTCCATCATTTGATTAAAGATACAATTTAGAGGAGAAACGAGAGAGAAAAAAAATGTAAATTATCGACTCCGGTACACTTAATAACCGGTATTGTTTGTTGGAATAGAATCTGTTAAAACTTAAAAGTAGCTTGCTCTTACGTGCCAGTTTCTTATTGGCTCAAAAGTGTTAATAGACTCCAAATGTGATATGGTTAGTGTGGTCACTAACCAAACCAAAAATACCGAAATGGTATTGAACCGGATGTTGTCAACCGTAACTTTGTAAACCGAATCGAACCCGATGATAAACCGATAAGGCCACCAGCGAGTAGTTGGGTAGGAGGAATCGAGTAGTTGGTGGCTCCGCAAAAGTGCTTTTGGTTCCCGTGTGAAAGAGAAAGAGAAGATGGAGACTTCTCTGAGGTATTCAGCAAACTCCAGGTCTCTGAGAATCCATGCCAAAGAGAAACTCTCGGTTCACTCCAAAACTCATTTGCAGGTAGCTCTCCAGCTTTTCCTCTGTCTCCTTCGAGTTAGTGCTGTTATGATCTGTTTCAGCTCTGTTTATTCTCAAAAACTTTGTAATTTCTTGCTTGACTGTCTTCTTCGTTTCTTTCCTGGTCAAAAGCCTCTTGCTTGATATGGAAAGGTTAAAACTTTGAGGATTTATGGTCTGCGTCTAAGAAATTGCAATCGAGGGTTAGGTTCTAATCAGATAAGAGCTTCCTTACATGTGGAGATGAGATTCGGACAAGTAAATATATAGACTTTTAGAACCTTCACTAGATGTGCTTCAAAGTCTCTAGCTTTTTTTTTTATGCCGGAAGGGGAATAGATGATCCCTTGGTCTTTAGCCTGACTCATTTTTAGTTAAGTTTTGTATTACTGACTGTTTTCATGGTTAATATCAACAAGAAAGTTCAAACCTTTTAGGCAATGACTTGCTTGGTTTGGCTAAGATTGTTTCTCTTCTTACGTCCTTTCCTTTGTTGTTTTTTTGATAGCTTCATGGAGAGCTAGATACACGGGCTGGATCGCCAAGTTACTTCTGTGCGATGATAAGACACTTTTTCCATGAGGTTTTCTGCCATCTCAAAATTTGTGTTTCTTCTCTTGATCCTCTTTGAACCTTTCTTACAACCATTTTTCCAATGCTATATGATAGGCTTCAACAAACATTGGAGTAGGCTTGCATTACGATAAAAGCCAAAAGCTTCGGGGTTTTGTACGTGGGAAAAAGAAGTTCCCTCTGAGAACCGATGCGCTTCTAACCTTTAATATCAAAGGAAGATGTGATTTTGACCAGGACTTTAATCAGGTTCACCTTCTTCTTTTTTTTCTCATACTACAAAAACTTTCTTTATCAGTTATGTTTGAGGTTTTGTGACTTTGCGTGACAGAGGAACCCAAAAGGAGCTGCTGAATTTGATTTGAACATATGGAAGTTTGAGAAAGATCAGGACTTACGCCTCAGAGTTGGCTACGAGATGTTTGACAAGGTAATGAAATGTGAATTGTGCCTCTCATGATGCAATTGCTTTCTTTGAATGATTGAAAGCAATGCGTTGCCTCTCTCTTTCGCTTTCTTACAGGTCCCATATATGCAAATTAGAGAAAACAACTGGACTCTCAACACGAACTTGAAAGGAAAATGGAATGTGAGGTTTGATCTCTAAGGAGGGGGAGGACATGAACAGAAACCAACACACATTAAAGGAAAGATTACATTCTATATTTGATCTTTTTGGGAGAAATGTATTACTGATTGCAGAAACTCCCTTTGGTTTAACCAGTTGTTAGCAAATCTATAGATCTTTTGATTTTGTTATCAGGTCACTTTTTTACTCTTGCAACCATCTGGAATCTTAGTTATTGTCTCATGGGCGCTTGTAGCTATTTCCATGTTGGGAGATAGAATCCGTATCTACTAAGTTTGAGTATATATGTGGTCTTATAAACCCACTTGGTTTCCTTTACTTTGTGATAAAAGTTGTTGTTAACCGGAAAATGCATACCACAACTAGAGACAATAACAAACTAAACCACTCAATCATCTCTAGTCTGTGCCAACTTTGAAGCAATATGGATACCAAAAGTTCTAAAGATCTGTTATGGTTCACAAATAAAACATCAGAGACCTGGTTATCTCAGACGGTCAGACCGGTATAGTTAGGTACCTTCGTCACGGTTTTGGTTGACTTTGAGGTCGGGATGCGGCTATTATGAGCCATGAACATCACCATCCATCAGTATCAAATCGACAATACAGTCCCACATACAAAGGTGAAGAAGAAAATCTTTTATAAGATTTGCTTCTGATGGTCTTAAAACAAAGATCATGCATTAACAATCACAACGACCAAGAATCTCTAAAACCATAGTTTTCAACATCAACAGTAGATGAATAAACATTGACAAAAAAAAACCACACTTTATAAAATTCCAACATAGTCGGGTCTATTAACTTGCTGATAGCCTGTACTTATTCAATGTTTTCAAAAAAAAAAATCATAAACAAAAATGATTTAGACATTTATCGTGGAAAGTAAGATCAAGATTAGTCTTTAGACGACGTGGGAAATTGCCAGTGTCATTGTCATGAACCAAAGATGTGGCATATAGCAATCTCGTGCCCACAATTGACATGAGTTTAGTCAATTTCAATACATTTTCCTCGAGGCTGCATCATTTTCAAACTCGCAATTGATTAATTAGTGGAGGAAACTTCGTTCCTCCTCGCTTTGACTATATATATAGTAGAAACTAGTAATGGAAGAATGATTATATATAGACTTACCATAATTTTAATCTATATGGTCTGAAAAAGGGTATGTATAGTGACATGTTTAGATGTGATTTTCCTATTAATTATCCAAAATTTTATAAATTTAACGAGAAAGATAGAGCGTGTGTGGAGAAAGAAGAAATGGGCGGTGAGAAAACAGGAAGTGGAGAGTGCACTGAGAATGGAAAGAGTCAACCAGAAAATTAATACATGTTTTAATTTTCTCTAGATTTACTATATTTAGAAACTCCTAATTTCACACGTTTCCTCCTCACATACCTCTCTTAGCAATTAGCATGCATTATCTAATGTGTTAGTATCCGTCTTTTTTTAAAAAAACTTTCTGAGAAGGTTGTATATATTGTCTCTTAAAAAACAATTAGCAATAGTACTCTTGTTATCAGATACTTTTTTGTAAGCTACAAATGTGTATCGCATTTTTAGGTGCTCCAATTGTTTCTATTCTTCAGCAAGATTTTAATAAATAGGTACTAAAATTCTAAGTGATAACAAATAATTATATGCATAAGATCTAAACTGGAAATCTTTTAATGAAAGTTTGACAAGTGTCTCTCAAACTTTCTTCACCAAATCGTTGAGTGCTACATCTTCTATTTTGAATTTAGTTAGGTATCATCATCGTTGGGAAATTTTTTTAAAAGACCCAGTATGCACTGACAAGTAACACGAGAACGACCATATATTCGGCTGATTCTGGCTACCATCCTCCACATAATTTTGTTATTATTATTCAAAAACGTCTGGAACAGAAAATATAGCTCAAATCATGCAAAAACTTGGAATAACGTCAGTAGTACATATTCATATAATATATATCGAAAGGGACTATATACACTTAAATATGTTACATGTACATTAAACTCCGAAATCTTGAATACTACGTCATAGATTTTTTTTAGAAAAAAATATATACACATTTTTGGCTTTTCAATGCATAGTGTTTGGAAATTTCACAATATTTTTTTTTCTTTTCAAAAGTATCATAATATTTTTTTTTAAACACAACAGAATCTTTTTGTAGAAAAGAAAAACTTCTTGCAACTAAGGGCTTCATACTAAAAAATTTAGACATCCTTCCAAGAGATGTATGATATGTTTTAAAAGAAATGTCTTACTAAAACACTACAAATAGAGATATTTCGATGAGATTTTATGATAAAATTAAATACGAAGGTCTTAATAAATCACCGTTTTTGGTGAGAAAAACAAAAATAAATCACCGTTTTCATGTACATCCCTCCTCACTATTTCATATCACTTCTAAGTGTATAGTCTCTTATCACTAATTCGTATTATGAAAACTGTAATTTTGTGTCACTTACTTTAATTGACAGGCGTCTAGTATAGTGTGTAGCTGGCCTCATTCTGATGGCTGAATGTGTTTGGCGCCCTAGAAATTAAGTAATGCTTCCTCGAAATATAATTCTCCACACAGTATTTTTCCTTCAGGTAATCGGCTATCAAAGGTAAGATAATAGATACGTTAAGAAATCTCTTAGTATACTTGAGATTCAAATAAAGTAATCTAACTACATTGGACCTTGACTTCACGACAGGGAGCCTGTGGTTAAGTGATAAAAAAAAGATTTTGGAATGTCACTACATTTCAGGTTTGATTCATCTGTCATGCAAAACTAAATTACATTTTTATGGTTATCTACACGGATATGGACTACTGCATTTCAACCCATTTGAATACCCGGAAAAAAAAATTATCGATCTCTGGGTTACATTTTCCATCCGAAAGTTAGATCTGTGTCTTTAACAGATCCGGATTTAACCTATTTTTAACAAAAAAAAAAAAAAACTTGTCTTTGTTAAAGTGCTTAAGATATTTTCCGGTATCAAAATATCTATATTCGTGTGGTTTGCTAACACTAATCATCTAGCATTAACGATCTAGAATATCTCCACGTACAAAGGCAGTCGTCATTAAGTTTCTCTACTACCAAAATCGTAAGTTGGGCAGATATTTAAACTAGAGAATAATTAGTTTAACCTAACTAAAGTCCATATTAAGAAATGATTAAGTTATAGACCAATAGACAATAGAAAAGTTTCTTGAGTGCAAATGGTAGGATCTTGCTATGGACGGTTTGAGTTAAATCGGCATCTATATGTTGCAATGCCTTTTCTTTCCCAATGGTATCTTTGATCTTCACAAAGACTCAACCTTTCTTTTGGACAACAGACTCTATTCTTGAACTTTTTATTTTTTATTTACAACCATCCATGGATTTTTATTTATTTTACTTTTCGGTCAAGAGAACAATCACCTTTGCAGTTTGAATGGACCATGTGAATATATACATTTATACATCCAAATTCGATCGTAGTAAATATAAATTTGAGGTGGTTTCCCGTCTATTACAAATGTATTATATAGCTTAATACTAGCTCTTTAAGCTTAATTTGATTTAGTAACAAGAAAATATACTTTAGTTACATTTAACTTAATCAAAAGCGGATAATTAATAATTTGTTTCTGTCAAGTTGCTATGTGAGTGTGAGTGTGAGTGTGAGTGTGTTTACGAAGTCAAAGGCAGGCAATTATTGAGAGAAGTTGACCAAACCCAAGAATCTTCGGTTATTATTCCAATGGTCCAACAACAGAAAATATCTCTTACATTCAAAGTCAGTATTACATTTTTGCGAGACTTTGGAATTTTTTTCATCTACAGATACATTACTTATGTCAAATTAATTATTTTCCCGTTTAACAAAAAAAATTACTCTAACTAATAACCATTGTGGAAGACCGTAGCCTACTGGTTAAGGTTTAAAGGCTTCTATACCCATGTTTAGGATTCGAATCTCAGACTATGCAATTTCTTGCAGATTACAGGAAATCCAGATTTCAAGTCCCGGAGAGAGTGATTTATTAAAACAATTACGCAGACTACACAGAAGAAAGGCTTACAAGGGATCTTCAACATGGTGCAAGTAAATCTGGTCAGGCATAGATCTTCATAAGACGGCTTAGGTGATGCAGTTAGGCGTAGGTCTTCATAAATCAGGTAGTATTGTCGGTTGTCGAATCGTCTATGTAATCTTTCTTATATCATAATTGTAATATCCTAATAAATCAGCGTTAAAGCAAAAAAAACTAATAACCATTAAAAAATATGAAGAATAAAAAGAAAAAGAATGAAAGGAATAAACTAAAAAGAAAAACTATTCATCTCCTAATTTGATAAAAATAATTGTAATCTATTATTCCTTAAATGTTAAGGAATGTAAAAGAATCATAAGAACAAATATTTCTCGTAAACGGTGTAAATTGCAAGAAATGATAAGGAATTTACTATTTTCACTCATTCTCTTGGTCACTATTTAGAGCCTAAGATAAAAGCGTTTTCTTGTTTCTAAAAAATTGTTATTCCAAAAAACTGTTATTTGTAGAAGCTCATCTGTCCAGCAATTTGATTAAGCATTTATTAATATTTTTATACCGAGAAGTTTGAAGTTCAAACCACAGAAAATTCAAATTACGCAAATTATAAAAACAAAGTTACAAAATGTCTTCAACATGATGTACAGCATACCATCGAATATAAATTTCATAGGACGGTTCGAAATGGCACAGTCAAACATGTGTTTTTATAAGATGGTAGAATTGTCGGCTGTAAAATCGTATATATAATATTTCTCACCGATGTAATGATATAAATAATTAGACGTTAAAAGACTGTTATTTTTATATATTAAAAACGAATAATCACGAAGAATACCAAATTCACTGTTCATTCTTATTAATAAAATTTAGTTAATCAATATTATTAAAGCATAGTAATTGACGATAAATAAGTAAGTTTTATTATTCTGAACATGACATGAATGTTAATTTCAATAGTCCTGGACAGAAAGCAACAAGTGTAATATCAGCTATTAAATAACCACATATTATAAAAATGAGCCGTGTTGTATTATAAATGACAAAAGCAACCCTGTCGACAGAGATATATTACGAAGGCGATACCAAGCAGAACTCTCGCACTCTCTATAAAGCTGAGCTCCTCTTTGCCTCTCTAAAAACCTCTCAGACTCAAATCAAATCCTTTCCCTTCCTTTTCTCGAAACTCTCAAACCTCAACAGAAAAAAAAAATGGCGCGAATTCTCTTCCGTCTTCTCGGAGAATCCAACACTCCGTCGCCTGTCACGGATACCTCCACCGTCTCTTTGAACTCCGATCTCGTCGTCATCCTCGCCGCTCTCATCTGCGCCTTGATCTGCGTCCTCGGTCTAATCGCCGTTTCTCGATGCGTCTGGCTCCGCCGTCTCGCCGCCGGTACAAGAACCTCCTCCGGATCCCAAGACGGTTCCGGCCAGTCTCCTCCGCAGCAGGCAGCGGCGGCGAACAAAGGACTGAAGAAGAAAGTGCTCCAGTCTCTCCCGAAGCTGACTTTCTCGCCGGAGTCGCCTTCGTCGGAGAAATTCGCCGAGTGCGCGATCTGTCTGACGGAGTTCTCCGCCGGCGACGAGCTCCGTGTGATGCCGCAGTGTGGTCACGGGTTCCACCTGTCTTGCATTGACACGTGGCTCGGGTCTCACTCGTCTTGCCCTTCTTGTCGTCAGATCTTGGTTGTTGCCAGGTGTCATAAGTGTGGCGGGTTGCCCGGTAGCTCCAGCTCCGGGTCTGAACCTGAGCCCGAACCTGAAATCGTGATCCGAATTAAGGCTCTGAATGGTAACAGCGGGTTGGGCGGTGCGGGATAAGCAGATTAGTTAGTGCGGTGCGGTTTTACTGCGGTTTATACAAGAGAAACGCATACTGCGGAACAACTGCGGTTCGTCTAAGCGGTGCGGTTCATAATAAAATATGAATGGTGACAATGAATAGTGCAACTGCGGGATAGATATAATGTATTTTATAATTTATAAACTAAAATATTAGTGATACTAATATAATCTTAAAAATATATATATATTATTTTAAAAATATTTATATAGCTGAAAGATGAATTATATTTTTGGGTATTTTGACATATAAACAATACTTTTATATTATTTAATTATTTTAAAACTAAATATGTTAAATTTATAAATATATAAACTATAAAAATTTGGATATCCATTCGGTTCTCGGTTCAGTTCTAATTTTTCAGTTCTAGAGATATAAGTCTACTAGTATAATTGACAAGATTCAAACCCGAACAAAACTTTATTTCCAGTTTGATTTTTTGATTCCGGATAAATGTGTCCAAACCTATATTTACTACCATCAAATCTTAACACGCATCTGAAATAAGTACTTAAAATCTATACTATAGTGAATATATTTTTAAATATTAACTATATTTAGTTTTATAATATTTGTTATAGTTTCAAAATACAACTTATAGTTTTTTGATGAAAAAAGTATTTTTAGTAAAATTAAATTTTATCACCCAAATAATACACATTTATTTTTATATATTATATAAATACAATATCAATGAAAGGTATTTTGTACTATGTTCTTCATATTTAATAAGTAATAAATAAAATAAATTTATCTATATTAATTTAGCATTTATATCTGTAAGATTATACTAATTTTTCTTTGGAAAAGAAAGGTACAATAAACAAGGAAAGATAGAAAAGAAAATTATATTTTAATATGTGTTTTGACTATTTAGAGATTAAAAATAATAAAAACAAAGTTTTCTGTGATAATATACCTCTAGCTACAATTTTGATTTCGTTAACTAGATAATACACAGTTAAAATATTTTTTTCGCATATTATATAGATAAATATTAAGGGTTGAATATAGGTTTTTGTCTTTTGACACCAAAAGGTAATAAAAATAAATATGCATTTTCATGATGGCCGTGTATGCTGTAGTATAACAAAAATCGAGTAGTATAATATAAAATACTTTAGATAACATGAAATATATTTGCTTTGAAAACACACATCTTATATAATACAAACCACACCTAAAATCATGCATGTGCGTTACAAGGTGCGTTCCAAGATATTCTTAGAGCACCCACAACAGGGTAACGTGAGCAGTCCTTAGCGGGTAATCCTAGGATAATTTGAATAGAATAATATTATTAGAGCTAAGTAATGTAAGGATCAATCCTTAAACAAGGATTTAAAAAACTTGATCCTTAGTGACATGGCAGCAATTTATGATACAACTTGGAGAGATTAGACCGGAGGAGATGGCAGCAGTGACAACATCTGAACCGTTGGTTGATGCTTCCACAAGTCGATAGAAAATGAGTGGAGGATTTTGCAGAGTAGTAGATTGTTTTTGTTTTTGTAATTCTTTGATTCTCCAAGTAGTGTTTCTTGTTTTATTTCAGTTAATGAGTTTTAAACCATTTCATCATTAGTTTGTGTTCGTAAATACTGTAAACTGGTTATGTTTTTATCTTTGATCAAACAAAGTTCTCTGTTTTCTTAAGCTTGAGTGATATAACTAAATAATTATTGTATTTTAATATTTAATCACGTAATAAATAAAATTTTAAATTTTACATGTTTTTAAATTTAATATTTTTTATTGCTAAGGATTTTAAATTGGGAAACACCATTGAACATACTATTGTAAATAGAATCCTTAACTATTCTAAAAAAAAAAAAAATTAGTTTAATAATCATAAGGACTCCAATGGTGGTAACACCATTGGAGATGCTCTTAACCCGCACTTCTTCTTTTACAATTTATTTATTATTTTATTTATGAAAAACAGTGGCAATACAATTAGCTGAATGGTGACCCATTTTCCCTCCCGCCATGCGGTACACTTGTCCCGCCGTTAACATTCATAGCCTAAGCAAGGCGAAGATGATCCTAGTTCCTACTTGCCCTGATTCGTTTGGTTCCTTCTTCGTGTGTTAGAAGTATCTTTTATAATTTAATGCAGATTAGTGGATAGTGTTTATTCTCTTGATATGTACATGTTTATTGTAATTTGTAAATGTTGTATTAAATTGAAATTTAGCAATTTGCGTCTAATCCTTTTTAATCTACTTTGAGTTTACGGGTATTTTACGACCTCCTGGAAGTTGATCATCTGAGCTCACCGAATCGTCTGATTTGTGTTTAAGTTTATGTAATTTTTTCCCCATGAAAATTGATATGTTTTCTTTCTCAAAAAAGATAAAAGAAGAAAATTGATCTGTTTTAGTTCTATGCACTGTATATTAGTTATAAGTCCAAGAATATGGGTAGAGCGTACGTATTTGAACAAATTGATTTACTATTGCTTTATGATTATGGAGATTGTGTTGACAAAAATAATATGCATAGACCTACCCAGTCGAATTTGAATTAGGTTTTCGGATTTCGTGTTAAGCAATCTACTAACCTTATTCGTGTTTTTGTTTAGTTTTTGGTATTAATGGTATGTGTTCGATTTCAGATCGACGTCGGAAAATGCCATTCACAAAATTCGTTCGGGTATTTTAACATCATTGATCATACATAAACATCTTTTGGTTCAGGTTTGATTCAAATCTCATGTTAAATTATAAATTAGTGGTTTAGTTATAATTAAATTAGTATGATAATACATGTATACGACCAAACACATGTGTTTGTGGGTGGTATGATAATATATGCCCTACTACCATGTGTTTTTACTCTTTAACTTTTACACTTTTACCAATAACCCGAGAACTTACATAAATCAAAATCAAAACATACAAACATACAGTAGTTCTCGGCATTGATTCTTTGGCCCATACTACTTTTCGCGTCTGAACAAGTTTTAGAGTCTAAATCCTTAATTCTTTGGTTCATCTTTCTCGCATGTGTGAAAGTTTCAGAGTCTAAGCTCTCAACTCTTTAAGTCATTTTTTTGTTTTCACATTTAGTAGTTTTCGGATCAAAAGCCATCAAGTTCGTGGATCAAAAAATTAAAATCGTCTCAATATGTTTATATTACCTAGTTGGTGTGCAATTTACAAATTCATACTTAGACTTACACATTCCCGCTACTATCTTAATCTGACCCAAATTCATAAACGACAATTTTGTATGTTTGAATATATTATAAATTAATTTTCATGAAACATAGTGCAACACTAGCAGCTAGGTTTCAACCACAAAAAACCAGAAAAAATTGTGTTTCATGTACAAAAATTAAAATAATTCTAAATTAAAATAATTCTAAGAACAAATCTTATGCTAGAGACATTATTAAAACATACTGTAAAAAGGAAAAGCTCTCTAACTTCGATCCGGTTCATTTTATATATATATAAAATATATGTTTTAACATTTAAATCCTACAAACAATCAATTCTTTATATATACTGCATGAGAATGTTGATCTATCACACTCTATCTCAAACAAAAAAATCTAATTGGAAAAAAAAAATTTGGTTATTTTGCAACTTAATGACTGATATAAAAAATGTGTTATCAAATGTCAAAAAAAAACAAAAAAAAAATTCAAAAAAAAAAATCAAAAAAGAAAATAAAAAGAACCAAATGTTGTTGGGAAAAAATAGAACCAAATGTCTTTGTAACAGCGAAAGCCTTTAGATAATTAGACTTCTTGTGTCATCTAATATCTGTTTTCATTTCATTGCTTCATTGAATAATGGAAATGGTTTGAGGTCCAGTGATCGACCTGATGTATTCAATTTTGAATCGTACTCTGAATCATCCTTTAACTGATATGCTCGAGTTGGTTCACCGAGTGGTAAGCATGTTGATGATGGTGACAACCATTCTTCAACATAAAATATCAAATATTGCTACAAAAGAGAAAAAACAAATACCATTCTAGCTCTGCGCATTTGATTTCTATATTATAAAGTCAAGAGAATTAAATTTATGTAGTGATACTATCGAGTATCGACCGATAGCCTATTCTAGGAAACTCAAGCTCGTTAGTTTAGTAGCTTATTTTTGTCCAACAAATAGCCACTAGCGTTGTTAACCACTATGTTGTTCAACTTGGTTTAAGAAATTAATACATTCATCAAAACTTATAAATATAAGTGGATTTTCAATTTATAATGCCTGAACGTGATATTAAAGAATATGAATACGCCGACAAATAATCATTTGAATATAATTTCTGTTTAAAATTGAGCACCAAAAGACTAATCAGTTGATTACCTGATTTTTTTATAGTTTCTTGCTAACTACGGGAATATTCCCCAATAAATGGGAAAGGAAATCTGGCCAGTGTGCGTGATACAAATGCTATGTAATGGCCTAATGGGTCTGTAACCTTTCCATATTTTTGACTAAATTTTACATTTCGATATTATTAATAATATTACTAGGTGTTTTCCTGCACTATAAAATTTTTAAATTTAAATTATATCTAAAAATAATTTTTTATTATTACTCTAGATTTTATTTTTTAAAAATATTTTAATATAAAATTTTATTTAATTGAAGATAAAATTAAGATAAAATAAACAGTTTTTATTTAATTTTTGTTTAAAATAGATATGTATATATTTAAAATTATAATCTTAGATAATTTTTTATATATTTCTTTTAGATAAAAATATATTAAACCAACTTGTTTAAAATTAAGAAAAATTGATATAAAAGTTGTATAATCATCAAAAAGTAAAACTAAACAGTATTTTTAAAATTTGTAGATATATAAAAACTAATAATATTAATTTTCTAAATTTTTTTTTAAAAAAATCAAATCCTTTTTAGTAATAAATTGTATAATTATAAAAAATAGAAAGAAATTATATTTCGAAATTTGTAGAATGTTATTATATTTCTATTATTATATTAGTAAATGTTATATTTGAATATATTTAGTTTAATGATGATGTACAGTTTACTACCTTATTCTAAAAGGTTTATCAAAAATATAAGTAAACATTAAATGTAATTGTCTATGTCTTTTTTTTTTTTTTTTTTTTTTTTGAATGAATGTTAAATTTTTATTCATCAAAAAAGCCTGTATACATCAAGTGTGACCCTAGTTTAATGAGATAACTTTCATACTATGCATCAACTTTCTAACAAATAATCACACTCTAGTAAGAAACCAGAATTGCATAAGCTCCCCCATTCCTTTCACTCCATGGTTCCTCATCAAAGTGATCTTGTTACGTATCCCTTTATCAATCATTCTCTTCAATGTAGACAGAGGTAACAACTTTTCACCATGCATGATCCTGTTACGTTCCCTCCAAACCGCATATAGAACCGCTTGAAAAGCATATCTCACACAGAACAGCCGCTTCCTTTCCATGGTTTCATCTCCAATAATGCTTACTATCTCAGACCATACATTAGTGTAAGAACTACAGAGAACACCTCTTGCAATATGTTCCCAAATCTGAGAAGTGTAAGCACACATAAAGAACAAATGGTTTCGTAATTGTCTATGTCATATTTAACCCTAAGACATGTCGTCATTTCTACTATGTCATGTCATATTTATTTAAGTAAAAATGATTATAACGATATATGTGTCAAAATTACTTTGTCTATAGAATGTCTAGAGATCGCAATAATCAAATAACTATTTGTATTTCTTCAACTTCTTTTGGGTTTTAGCCTTTTAGGGGTTATATAATTTCGGGAATACGAGCCTATGCTCCACTAAATCGGATGGATTTTATAATTAACTATAAGGATAGAAAGAGTCAAGATGACTGCAGTCTGCAGCAGACTGCAAGAAATTAAAATTTGTGTTGTCTTCTAGCTTTTTTGAGTTTTGACCTAACAAATAGATTGTGATATTCCTCATATATATTTAAGAATTTAAGTTAATCTTTGAATAAAATAATTGATAGATTTATAAATTGATAGTTTAGTTTAAATTCTTTTTGTCAACAGTGTAGTTATTTAAATTGAATATTATTCGTTTGCAATTAAGGGGAGCCATTGAATTAAAAACGACGGATGGTCCACCATAATTCCATCACAAGCATTTCCACTACGGAAAGTGCGTCCTTGTGCTTAGTGCTGCTAACCATATTATAAACATATTTATATTGTAATTTAAACCCTTTTAATTCAACAAAAACTTACGACCATTAACCTAAAGTTCAATTTATAGTGGACTGTGAGAAAACTATATTTTTGAATATTTATTCATGCGAATAGTAATTTACTACAAAATCATACTTTATCACAAAAACAAAAAGAAAAGAAATAGAAACAAATTCTTGATTAGAAGGCCATTTAAGTAGGGGATTAGAAATTGACTACTGTCATTATCATTAATTATTTCAAACATTGCGAAGTAAGAGCATGTCCAAAAGATTTATATAGCTTCAAATATAGAGTTTTTTTCTCTAAAAAAACAATTTAAAACTTCAAATTTGAAGTTTGAAGAGTGAATTTTTCTATTTGAAGTTTCAATACTCAAAACTTCAAATTTGAAGTTTCACATTTTTATTTGCATTTTGACTCTTACAATTACACATCATATTTATTATTCTTAATTATTTTTTTGTTTACCTTTTTAATTCTTAAAATTTTATATCTCATAAATATTTCAAATTTGTTTTTATAAATTTAAGTTTTACACATAAAATTAATAAAACTTTAAAATAAGATTTAAAATATTTTAAAACTAGATTTAAACAACAACAATATTACAAAAGAAACTTAATAGAAAAAGTTTAAAAAGTACATAAAGACATAATTGATCATATGACGGAAAATGAGGATACCCGATTTCAACAATTTTTATCTTATAATCTATAAATTAAAAATTAAGAGAGTCATGTCTTACTTCAAAATACCCTAATTGATCACATATGGAAGCATTATGAAAATAATTTTATGAAATAATGTGGCATTCTTTTGTAGTTTAATATTTAATATTGTATTTCTATTTATAATTTTATATATCAGTGTAACATTTTTTTAATTAACATTGATGCAGTATTTTTTATACATTTTCTACTTATTTATAAAAGTTATATAAATTTAAATTAATTATGACAAATATAAGGAATATATTATAAAATATAAATAATTTTGAAATTAAATTTATAGTTTTGCTTCTGAACAAAAACACATTTAAACTTCCAATATAGAGTTTTGCAAACTTCAAAATAAATAATCTTTTTGGAGATGTAATGTGTTATCATTTTGAAGCTTTCAGTTGTACCTAGTGGCAGAGCTAGTCTGTGATTTTATAAGGCTCAAAAACTAATTTATCGCTAAAAGAGGCATGTATGAGTTTTGAACTCATAACATAGGGATCAAAATGAGGAATTTTAACCAGCACACCACAACAATAACTTGGGAGACAAGCTTAAAGATTAAGCTTTATAGATTTCATACGGTCAGATGGGTGGCTCCGCCGCTGGCTGTACCAAGGCGACAAAGAGTCGCAACAAAAATAAAATGATCTCATGATCAACAAAGAAAAGTAGAAACTGTAAAGCTTTGTGTTTTGTTGAAGGTCACTACTCTCTATGCGCAGACTAAAACGATGAGAGAGGAAAAGTTCACCAATAAGGATGGAGATTCCCTCATTTATGTCCTGCACTAGTTTGCGCATTACTGAATATTGTTTCTATTTACTACGTGAATGATTAATACAGCTCTCTAAAATGGGTGTTGCGAAAAATATATGTGCAAAATAAAGCAGTATTTCATTTTCATGTCTAGCTGACAACATTCTTACACCATTGCGAGCTTGTGAATTAAGGCGTCTAAATTTCCTTCATAAATAAAATGTTGTGAAGAGTCTAAACTGAA
The DNA here is from genome assembly GCF_020379485.1 of Brassica napus. Classification (NCBI taxonomy): domain Eukaryota; kingdom Viridiplantae; phylum Streptophyta; class Magnoliopsida; order Brassicales; family Brassicaceae; genus Brassica; species Brassica napus. The sequence continues at coordinate 8,845,061 of NC_063439.1, forward strand.
TCACAAGGTGATTTACATTCATAGTTTTGATTAAATATATATACTTTTAATTGTTTCGAACAAATTATTAGTACATGTTTTTTTTTAGCATAAATTATTAGTACATGTTTCCCAGTCACCAGTGAGTTTGTTTAAACAAATATTCTTTGGCATGTAAATTCAATTTACAAACAAGAGTTATTTTCTGTTTAAATTTATAATTTATAATTTATAATAACAATGAGTTTTTTCCTTTTTCCACATCAAAAGGTTATTCTAAGAACAATGGTTATAATTGGTAAACTTTGGTGTAATATAGAGTAAGCAAAAAGTGAAAAATAGAGTATATATTAAAAACCAGATTTCTCTTGTCAATTCAAAAGTTATTTTTATGGTGTTTTCTTTATTCTATCAACAGTACATAGAATAAAAATACAATGGTAATATTTTACCTGATTGGTAATTTTCCAGCTGAACTTAAAGCAAAATAATTTTACTCAAAAATAACTACACAGTCGCACCCAATGAGTTAAACTTAAAGGCTAAAAATGGTTGCATATGTATGAATGTGAATGTATGCGTGTATATATATATACTAAGGTTAAGATCCACGTCTTGTGTGGGATAAACATTATATATATAATTTTTTTTGACAGCAAACGTTCATAGACTCATGTAGACTCTGATATATATTTTTTTAATAACTTTGGTGTGATCCTAAAAGCTTTTAGGCCCAATGATTAATCACCAAGAAATTCATAGAAATCCAAATTTTTTTGTCACTTAAGATGTCTAAGGGTGGCCAAGGGGAATCGAACCCATGGCTGAAGCTCCATTGAAAACCCTTTATCACTAGGCCAATACCACTTGGTTAAATATAAATTATTTTACGTATTATATTTTCTTTACATATTATGAAATAATAAATATATCTTGAATAATTAAAAGTCTATAACTATTACATATATAATTAAATTGGTGCGAACATATAAATAAAATTTATTAAACAAACAATAACTATTTTATTTGATAAGATATATAGCTAAATTTAAATGATATTAACATATATAGTATATTTTTAATATATATATTTTAAATTAAGTTATCAATGTTTGCTCAAATATTTTATCAAAAATAATTGTTCAAAGTAAATTTCAAAAATTCATATATTTTACAGGGATATAGTTTAACTTAAAACAATATATATATATATATACATATATATATATATAAAATTTTAATTTTATTAAATTAATTAAATTAGACTTTTTACTTATATGATTTTGTAATCATTTGTATCTTGTCATAACAAAAATTTTAATCCATGGATCACAAAATTGAATGTGAGATTTTAACAGTTTTAGTCATTTATAGTTGTTTTTAAAAATTCAAAATATAACGTATATACATGAAAATTTAATTTTTTATTATATGGTTAATGTAGTTGTTTAATTTATTTTAATAGTTTAAAATTAAACAAATATGATAAAAGATACACTAATTTTTATCAAATTTTTATTATTAAAAATTATTAGTTGTCATATATATTTTAGCCACATTAGAAAATTCTGTAACTTTTATTTAAAGAAAAGAATATTAATAATGAATTTATTGTTAGTTTAATAAAAAAATTATTATATAATTAGATAGACCAATCTATTTTTTAATAATTCTAAGAATCATCATAGTATGAAGTGGAATGAGTATATCCGGACAGAGAAAATATGCCACCCCAGTTTGGTCCTTCGATAACACCGTTGAAGGCGTTCTGTTGGAAAGTACGCTTCCCACCCAAGATGAAACATTTTTTATGGCAAATTTTAACTGGGTGTATAGCGGTTAAGAAAAATTTAAGGTCAAAAGGAATGCAAGGAGGTACTGTATGTGACCGATGTGGAGCCCCCCGAGGAGTCCACTAATCACGTTTTTTTTAATGTCCACCACCGGTTCAGGTCTGGTACTGTATGGATATTTTCCCCACTCAATCTTTGTTTACCAATATGGATCATTTATTTTGGAGAGTGTCCCCCGAAATGGAGGATCATCACTTTGCTTGGATTCTCTGGTATATATGGAAAGGTAGAAACAATAAAGTTTTTAGCAATTTGGATATGGATCCAAGAGATACTCTCAAATTGGCAGAAACTGAATCGTTACTTTGGGCGGAAGCACAAAACTCTCGGACTCAGAGTACGGACCGCACCCAAGTTCCAGTACCTTTGGCAATACCGAGTATACCAGGTCGATGGTTTTACAGACGGATTTTGTAAAACAGAGGATAAATATTCATGACAAGGATGGTACAGTACCCTGGAAGGTTACGATGGACTAATGGGATCAAGGAATACGAGAGCGAGTCAGTCGCCACTACACACAGAGATAGAGGCTTTTATATGGGCAATGGAAAGCATGAGGAATCTTCGACAGTCTTGTGTTACTTTTGCAACGGATTGTGCTCAATTGGTGAAGATGGTTTCGGAACCAGAAGAGTGGCCAGCCTTTGCAAGCTATTTGGAAGACATAAAGTTCTTGAAGAGAAGTTTCAATAGCTCAGAGATCATTCATATACCACGGACACAGAACTCAAAGGCGGACAGTCTAACACGCAGTGCAAGAAAACAACCGTCGTTTGTCGTTCATATGGATGCAGAGTTACCGGGATGGTTCGCAGAGTTTATATGAGTCTGTTTTGTTGCTGACAAAAAAAAAAGAATCATTATAGTAATGACATGTAGCTATAAAAAAAAGTTGTAATATTTTTCGATTAATATGTAGGAGAGACGGTATAAACATAAACAAAAACAAAAACAGACATATAAAATAAATATAAATCAAAAATAGGAAAGACAAAGAATCTATCAAACTCTGTAGTTTATACTGAGTGTCGACCTTTTTTGCACAACTAGAAAGTTCTTTTCCTAGTGGGTGGTTCGACAATTTCGCCTTGAATATATAAGAGATACCCCCATCAACGATTTATTAAAGTGATGTTAAAAAATGATCATCTAAGTTTAGTTGCGAATATTGATGCTAGTACTAGTGGTGGGTATCACAAAGAGTTTGATGTTGTCAGAGCATTTTGACTGAGGAATAAATATTTGGGTCTTTATTGGATTCTCTAAACGGCCCAACCAAGTGACCACTTCCTTTGTACAATTGGATTCTCCTAACGGCCATGCGTGACGTTTCTGCGTATTTCTACTCTTCTTCGTGCCGTCTCGTATAGAAAGGTGAATAAATAAAAAAAAATGGGGATTTCCGAATATTTTTCGGGAGTTTGAACCCGACGTGAATCGAACACGCAACCTTCTGATCTGGAGTCAGACGCGCTACCATTGCGCCACGGATCCCCATGCATAACAATTACAATTATAAATAAATAACTAATAAGATACAGATCGAATAAGACCACACGGTGAGTGTTGCTCGTCTTCCCTCAGGTAGGCCTCCATGAAATGGCATCCATTGATTCTCTCCACTTCCATTCCCTCTGCAATCTCCAGGTAACACTCGATCCATCTCTTCTCCATTCTCACTTACCGACACTACGCTCTCTTCTTCCATTGATTGCAATCTTAAAGGTCTCGTTTTTGTGTTGTTGTCTTTGATACCCTAGTCGTCGATTGGAAGATCCAAGCTCCAGATTCCTTCAAGCTTGGTTGTGTTCAGACGCAGACACAAGAATCTAAACTGGGTTAAAGTCCAAACCAACAAAAAGTTCGTGTGCAAATCGATTGGGGATGAATCCTCGACTCCAGATGAAGAAACTCAGAACACTCAGAACGATGATAACGAGGAAGATGATGTTTCCACGGCTCAGAGTAACACGGCCAGTGACTCCGAGACTTCGATTTCGAGATTCAGGAGCATGGTTACAACCATTGCTCATGATTCAGGGGATTCAATTTCGAGACTTCGGAGTATGGTTACCACTCTTCCTCCTGTCGTCTTCGTGGTAGGAGACTCTCTCTTGATGCTGGTTAAAGTTTGAATCTTTATCGACTTTTGATAAGTTAGTACTACGAGATACTCTTTTAAGCTTTGTTGTGTCTCTTTAGATGAACAAGTGCTCAGGGAACAGCGTTTGGATCGGTATCAGCATTGTAGCTACTGTTCTGGTCGCTTCTTTACGAGCTTATGCAATAAGGAAGTCGAGAGATAACCGTCCTGCTGGCTCTGTTTCTGATCTTGTGAGACGTGGTCAGCTGAGATCTGGTGATAGAAGAGGCATGTACGGAAACTCAAACTCTCTTAACTTCTTGTTTTATAACTTTTTCGAAGTAGTGCCTTTGGTTCTAACTTCTTCTTTATCAGCTCAAAGGCTATGAACTACGAAGACCCATTCAACAACCCTTTTGTTAAAGTTGGTAAAGGAAGCTCAACGGTGGAGATGTGCGGGAAAGTTTATAAGTTAGCTCCAGTCACACTTACCGAGAAAGAACAAAGTATTCATCAGAAGAGAAGGTCAAGAGCTTACCAATGGAAGAGACCAACTGTTTTCCTCAAGGAAGGAGACTCGGTGCCGCCTGATGTTGATCCTGATACTGTTAGATGGATCCCTGCCAATCATCCGTTCGCAACCACGGTTAGCGATATCGATCAAGACCTTGCTCAGAACAATGTGTACCAGAAGCAAGGTGTTCCTTTCCGGATCCGTGCTGAGCATGAAGCTATGCAGAAGAAGCTTGAAGCTTTACAAAATGTAAGTTTTTTTTTCTTTCTTTCTCGGAGATGATCAATAAGTTTCAAGAAATGATGATCGTTGGATCTTTTTTTTTACAGGAGGAGAAGTTGAATAATCTGGGGATTGATAGTCAAAATGCCAGAGATTTTCAGAGGCCATACAAGTTCTCAAGCAAGCTCGAAGAAGACGATGATGTCCAAGAGAAAAATACTGGCGATTCACCCACTGAGGAGACGCACAAGTCCTGAGAATCAATAAGCTTTGTAAATATAGCCTTGAGAGTCATACTTGTGTTCCAAGAAACTGTGAGATACTTTTTTTGTATTGAACCTTCGAAAACCCTAAACCTATCTTTTTTTATTTGCTTTTCCATCAACTTAAAAAGAGTTCGAATCTCAAATCTTCAACATTGAGTAGTTTAGTTATTAGATCGATTACAAAACAAAGGAGACAAAAAAGAAATGAAAGTTTTTCAGAAACCAAAAAGAAAAGAGAGCAAATGAAGAAGAATCAAACGTTACAAATCATGTATCGTCCTTAGAAGGAGCAGAAGCTTGAGCACCAAAGGCAAAGTAGTCTGTGATAACCTCCAAAGGCATACCTTTAGTCTCCGGAACCTTCAAGTAAACAAAGACCCACGAGATCACACAAACCGCAGCGTAGATGCTGAAGACACCAACGAGTCCAATGGAGCTGAGAAGAACAGGAAGCGAGTAAGTGACTATAATGTCACAAATCCAGAACACCATAGCGCAAATGGCTATGCAGAGACCACGGACTCTTGTCGGGAAGATTTCAGAACAGAGGATGTTTGGAATGGGACCGTAACCCATCACGAAGAAGCAGATGTATAGCACAACGCACACCGTTGAGAGCGCTGCGTTAACAACTTTGCTGATCTGGACAAGCTCGCTGATGAAAAGGGCGACAAGTGAGACGATGAGGACAGGGATCGTCCAGAGAAGTAATGCCCTGTAAAGACAAAACAGATCATGAGTAAACAAGGAGTTTAAAAAAATTACATACACATAAACCTTAAATTTATAAAAAAATATTTATAATAAATTATCTATATTCCTTTTCTAAAATCTCAGGACCGATCAAAAAATTTACATATATAAAAACTTAAATCTATATTCATTTTCTAAAATTTCAGGACCGGCCGAAATTTTTTATATATATTTAAATATATATATATATATATATATATATATATATAATATATATATATATATCTAAAATTTATAAAAAAATATTTATATAAATTTATAATAAATTATCTACATTGAACCGAAGCTCATAGCATTTTGTATTTTTGTGTTATTACCTTCTTCCAGAGACATCCATGAGTCTCATGGCAACGACAATAGCTGGAAGCATGAGTAAAGTTGTTAACCCGCTGATGAGGAACGAGGCCGAGATGGAGCTTAGACCGAAGCTTGAGAGAAGAATGTCTACACCAGCACGTTCAAGAATCTGAGGAGTGTAGTAAAGAACTCCATTGATACCTGAAAACTGCTGTAGTATCTGAATCCCAACACCAACAACCAACGCACGCTTAACACCAGGCTCAAGAAGAGCCGACCAGAGCGGTCCAGTGGGAGGGGCCACGTCAGATCCATGGACCGACTTAGGACCAAGAACTGATCTGCTCACAAGTGCTGAAGCGTGAACGTAGCTGCCTCCATCGTGACCACCAGGAAGAGAAACGATTGAGCCGCGGCGAGACTCTGCACCGTCTTCTTTAAGGTAATAGCGTTTGTACTCGCCGTTGTCATATCTATATCCCATGTGCCAACCACCACCGATCCCCATGCTGTTTTCACCGTTAAGCGTGCTGTGACGTCTCATGCTCAGCGTGCTTCCTCCTGTAGGGTGTGGGATCACGTCCTTGTCCGTGCTTGTGGCCTGTCGCGACATCAACGGGCTGCGAAGATCGTTGTCCGAGTCATCATCAGGTGCATTGTCATCGGTGGCGTAGTCGTCGTGGTCTTTGTTGAATTGGCTCTCAACGTCTTTCTCCCAGTGAGCTGGTTTCATGTGGGGCATGTCGGCGTTGGTGCTGAACATGCTTCCGAAGTTAGGGAAGATTCCACTCTTTGTGTTTCCACCTGCTTCAGGCATCTTCTCGTGTAGACTGTCGAATAGACCCACGATCGGGTCTTTGTGGATCCCGCTTTGGTTTGCTAAGCTTCCGTGGCGAGAACGTAGCCCAAGTGAACTCTGTTGTTGGTCAGTGACGGGTCGAGCAATGTAAGATTGGTTCTCGTGTGTTCCGAGAAGCCTCATTTGTCCGTCCCCATCGACAGTTTCAAGTGTTTCATGTTCCTCCAACGTTACTAAGAGATCCTCTAATGTCTTTTCTCCACCAATGTCTAGTCCTTCAACAAGCAAAGCCATCTCATCTGCAAAAAAAAATAAAACAACAAAAACCGTTAATAGTAGCCAGGACCGAGCACAGTTGGATTAAACATTCGTCTTGGTCCTAAATTCTAAAGAGATATTATACATAGTCAAATGATCTCCAAATTGTCGAAATATTTTTTTTCAAGATTAACATACAAATATTTATGACCTCCTAAATCTTAGAGCCGGTCCTGAAGTGTCTAAACCAAACAAAGAGAAGCCTTACCGGTAACATCTTCTCTGCCACATAACATTTGAAGAACCTTCTTAGCCTCATCCATCCTTCCTTTACTAACCAGCCAACGAGGCGACTCGGGCAAATAAAACACCGTGAATAACAAATACACGAGAGAAGGGATAGAGAGGACACCGAGCATGGCTCTCCAGCTAGGAGCATCGCTCAGGGACATAGTGAAAACCATGCAGTAAGACAGAAACATTCCACCAGAGCCAAGGAACTGAGGAAGAGTGTTGAGCTGTCCTCTGATCTCTGGAGGAGCGGTCTCAGAGATGTAAACAGGGACAAGGGTAACGGCGAGACCGGCACCAAACCCATCAAGAAGCCTAGCTAAGCATAGGACATAGACGTTTGGAGACCAAAGCATTATCAAACCGCTGAGGAAATACATGACCGATGCTAGAATCAGCATGGGGCGTCTCCCAAGCCAATCAGAGATGGGTCCTGAGCAAGTGGTGATGACCGTGGCACCGATCAATGACATTGCTACAACAAGACCTTGAACAGAGGTTGCTAGATTCATATCTTTGTTGATATAAACCATTGCTCCTGCAACATTTTAGAAATCTTAAATGAGACTGATCTGATGCAAACAAATTCAAATCATCAAGAGAAGAGTTACAAACCAGCAATGGTGGCATTGTCCCATCCTTGCAAGAAATTGCCGATAGTGGCGGCGAGAGCAACGAGGGTCGCTCCCTTCATTGTTCAAACCAACCCTAAACACACAAAACCAAAATTCAGAACAGTTCTTTTCAGTGATTAGACATTTCAAAGTTTCAAAGTTTTAGTCAACAATCAAAAAAGGGAACAAAAATTAAACTTTCCAAATCAAGATCTAAATCACAGTCAATTCACAATGTTATTGAACCAAAAGATTTAGTAGAATTAGACTCAAAAAATTCATCAATGAATATGAAAATGCAGCAACCTAGGAGGTAAAATAATATCTTTTTAGTTTATGTGAATGAAAGCAAAGAATAGCTTTTTAGTTTATGTGAATGAAAGCAAACAAAAAGATTGCTTCACTTTGACCAACAAGAAAAAGATTGCTTCACTTTCTAGGGAAAAGGTGTCACCTTTTCTTCCTCTTCTGAAAGTACAATTCTCCTGCACTCACCAGGAACTGAACTCTTCTTTCTTTTAGTTTCCTTTTGCCTTTTCGTCTTCGAATTATAAATCAAGAAAGAGAACAAGGATGATTGATTTGGAATATTTTGATCGTTGATTTACTTTTATTTTCCCGGATATGGAATCTACAATAAGGACAAGTAATGGTTTTCACAAATTATTGCTACAATACGCAGTAAACAAAAAAACAAATCATTGCTACCATACCAACAAAACTTTGGTTATTTCTTTTATTAAAAAAAGGAGAAAACTATCACTGCATGGCATTTACATACAGTAGTTCTTCTTGGCGGGTAAGAACTCTATGATGAAGAACGATTTACGAGGATTGTGTAATGTTTTCGACACTTTATATAGAAGAGTCGAACATAAATAATCATAATCTATCTATGTCACTATCAAAATTCTGATGTAAAGATCTAGGGAGAACTTTATCTGACTGAATACGTATACAGAAAAACATCATTGTCGTGACTCATCTATGAGTAGATTTGTAGGAAATTAATTTAAAGAGGGGTCCGTCCGTTACGACATGGATCACGATAGAGAGGATAACGTTTTGTTCTTCGTCAAGAAAATATTATCTCTTTTTGTTATCATGAAAGTCAGATATTCAAATCTATCGTTAAGTGGTCCGGCTGTATGTCACGTTCGTGTAAAAGTTGGACCTTTTTGTCGTCATCTTTTTCATAATTAGATAATCAAAATTCATTTCTATTTTTGCGCTGAAAAGTTTTGAAACAATTTTAGAAATCTTAAAAGATTTGATTATCTAAATTTATGAATTCAACTGAAATTTAATTTTTAGACAAATAATTTGTTTCAAATATATATTATTTATCGTTTCTATGCATAATTAGTTCTATATGTTTTCAGTAATATTTTATGATGATATCCAAATAGCAGAAGAGACCAAAAATAAACAGCAATGAAGGTTAAAACGTTTTCTCATAAATTACGACCGGGACAATGTGGAACATGCAAATACAGAGGAATCCACGTTATAACATCATCTCAATAGTTGCAAAAGAAAAACATCTCAATTGTTGTCTAAGTTAATAACGTGCCCCCTTCCGTTAATCATCTTTGGTCATAATTTTAGTCATATAAATTTTCAAGTTACAAACTAGCCTTTTAGATCAAGCATAGTTCAGAGATGATATCTGAAACGTAGTAAGAATATCAAATAAACAAATATATTTACAGCTTTTCTGTCAAATCGAATGTAATATTTCAGTTTTCAGATGTCACACTCTTAAGTCGTAAAGGGTGGGGAGCCAACAATTCGTACAAACATTTATTCAATTTACAGGAATTCACAAGTGATCATGTGGCTTCATTATATTAGCTAGGTCATACTTTCCTAGACATATAAATATATACGTGCACACACAATCGTTGGATGTACTGCAAAGTTCCGGTAAAAGGAAGAAGATACTTTGGAAGAAAAGGGGTATGAAACATCAAACAACGTTAAAAAAATACTATTAAAGAGAAAAAGGTTATAATCAAGAGACTCATGGCAGATGAACATGGTGAGAGGGCATGTGATACTATTAGTGCTTTGTCACTTTCTCACGTACCTTTTTGTGCCTTACCAATTACTTCTCCTCTACTACTACTTTATATATTATAAATAATGGAATATGAAAAATTTTAGGCGACAACAGGATACAACACCATAATAAGTTTCAAAAAGATTTCAATATATGTACACTTTTCTAGTTCTGCAACAAGTTGATTTTATTTTCCTTTGTACAACACAAGTTGAGAAATAATATCAAACGTTCCTCTTTCATAATGTATTTGTTAACTCAAACAATAGATAATATATACATAAGACCTAAAGAAACATGACAACGGTCTTTGTCTTCGTAGAGTTCGTGCTCCCAAGTATCATTCGAGCATCTCTGACCACGTGTCTCCACCTCAAACGGATCTTAATACATGCTTCTTGTTTTTGTTTCACATTTTTATAATATTTTGTTGATTTTGTTGCTCGAAACGAATACCAACTATATATTTATTTCGTCTATTCAAGCATATATCATCAGTATTTTTCAGAGAGTTTTTGCTAATATAATGAATAAATAAGCATGAAAGAGGGAGAGAGAAAACTGAGAAACTTTCAACAACAATTGAAAAACTTATCTTACATTTAGCTTTATATGATTGGATTAACATATTTTATTTAAAATTTAATTGCAATATTACAATATATTTAGTGGATAGACTTTGTACTGATGATGATGATGGCCGTTGATGTCCTGTAAAGATAGAACCAGTGAGTTTTCAATTTGGACTTTTACATGATTCATGTTTTAGATCACCCACTTTATAAAATATAGGTGTTACTTCATAGTAGTTAGTGGTCATATATAAAAAATAACTTATAAGTTCGAAGATCTGATCCTCCTGACTGTGTTATCAGATATCTTGGTGGAAAGACAGGTCAAACTTTGTTCTTTACATGAATAATAATAATCTTACAAGAAGATAAAAGAAAAATACCTCACTGTAGTCATGTCTTATGAATTTTGGCTAGCCTGATTAAAGAATATGTTTTAAAAGTTAGATCAATGGTCAAAAACTAAGCTAATTATATCATCGATTAAAGCTAACACTCATTACTACCATAATAATACACTAGATTTTGATCCGCGCAGGCGCGCGGATGTATATTTTGAAAAATATGTTGATATTTGTTTTTCATGTAATTATTAGGATTTGGAAAAATGAATCCGAGGAACATAACCGATACCGATCCAAAGATATAGTACCAAACCCAAACATAAATTGATTAAATATTCTAATTATTCAAAATTTTCTTATTTAGAGAACCGAATCTGATCCGAACCGAAGTATTTGGGTATCCGAATTTATCTAAAAATAGATTTATATACTTATATATATTAATTATTTTTAGATTTAACGCATATAAAACATCAAAAATGATACTTTTAAATTGGTTTAAATACTTGAAAATATATATAGATAGTCAAAAGTAAATATCTGAAATAGTTAAAGTATACTCAAATCACCAAAAATACTTAAAATAATTATTGATTTCGTATCCAAAATTTTAAATCAAGCCAATTGATATGTTAAGCTTAAGTATTATGACATATGTTATTCAAATTTATACGTAATATATTATTTTATTTATACATTTTGAGAAATTTAAAATATATAATGATTTAAGACTTTAAAAATAATTTAAATTAGTTATCCAAACCCAAACCAAACCCGCAAAGATCCAAATCGAACTCAAACCAAAATTTAGAAACATTCTAATAAGGCTGAAATCTTTGACCCCGAAAACCCAAAATACAAACCGATCAGAACTAAACCCGTATGGGTATCCAAAAGCCCATCCCTAGTCATTATTATATATCGTATTTTATCATCATATAATTAATCGTATTTTATATGTACCATCATATAAGTAATCATATAATTAATAGTATTTTATACATACCATCATATAAATAATTACATATATTATATTTTTAAAACTTAATATGAAATATGAAAACCATAATTTGAGTTGGTATTTCAAATTGGGCTTTGTATTATATTTTTCTTATATATATTGACAATATTTTTTTATAATGGTTATTGAAAAATAGTTTAGTAAAAATCCATTTTTGAATATATGTATATTTTTGAATCAATTTTTGATATAAATCAAATTTGAATTATTATTTTGATTTGAAATATGTATATAAAATTTAAATTTTGTTTTATGGTTAGATTAGAAAATTTTTTTTAGGGAATTAGATTGACCCATTTTGGTATATTTTAAAAGTGGCCTAGATAACTTTCAATTTTTTAAAAAAACATAAGCCCATTACTTTTTTTTCTTAATACTACTTTTTTTGTTTTCAAACAAAAATATTTTTTTTTAAAAGACTGCAATCCATGTTTCCAAACACTCCAAATTTTTAAAAGTCCTATTCAAGTCTCCAAACACTTCAATTTTGTACTTGCGTTTTAATAAGATAGATGGCTTGACACAATAACGCCTATAACTAAACAAAGTCCACTGTGATAACTAATTTTCCTACTTTAACCACTCTCACGAAACGATTTTAAACGACCAGAACGGCGTGTTGTAATGTTACAGGAAGTATCGGGAACGTGAAACATCATGGCGTTTTTTAATATTTGGCCAGTTCTACTACTAGCCCACCTTTTCTTTCGAAGAAATGCTGCTGAATCAACCTGGAAAGTTAGCTGGTAGAGTTGTGGAAAGAGGTTAGTGATTGTGGGCCGCAAGACGATATTAATACAAACCATAGAAAGATGTAACTATCCTTGTCAAAATTGATTTTCAGATAGTCAAGATTTAATCTAAATAAGGTGGGCCTAGTGTAGACTTGATTAGGACCATTGCCATATATCATTAAAGAGGCCTATCTTAGATGACTGAACTTCTAGACCAAGTAGAGGGTTCTGATGCTGCAGAGAACTTACTAAACAAACATAAACAGATTACTTGGAGTCAAAGTTTCCTCAAGGAAGAAGAACCAAGCTTAAAGACAGAGTTTATACAAGATTCAGATTCAGACAACTTTACTACAAAGCAAAAAGATCCAAAGTCTATCAAAAGCTTTCAGCCTATATAAACTAACCTTTCTCTTTCATTTACTCTATCAACTAACAAAAGTACAAAACTTCCAGTAACCCTAATGGCTCTCTCTTGGCCTACAAGAATCCTCTGTTTTGCTCTTGCCTTATAGGCTGCATCTCTTTCTCTCTCATTCGCTCTGCTTCCCACGACTTCTCCATCGTTTGATATTCCCCTGAGGATTTGGAATCTCATGATGAACTCATCGATCTCTTCGAAAAATGGCTCTCCAACTTCGAGAAAGCTTATGAAACCGTTGAAGAGAAGTTGCGTAGGTTCAAAGTTTTCAAGGATAACATGAAACACATCGATGAGACTAACAAGAAAGTGAAAAGATACTGGCTTGGTCTCAACGAGTTTGCGGATTTGAGCCACGAAGAATCAAGAATATAAGTATGTAGGGCTCAAGATTGACATAGCTAGACGTGATGATGAAAGATCTTAGTCTTACGAAGAGTTTGCTTATAAGGACGTTGAGGCTTTGCTTAAATCTGTTGACTGGAGAAAGAAAGGAGCCGTGAGCTATGTCAAGAACCAAGGCTCTTGTGGTAATCTCAAATCTTGGACTATGATGTGTTATAGTTTTAGCATTTTTCATTTCATTTTTTGCTTCTTTTTTTTTTGAATTGTCACGCAGGAAGCTGTTGGGCGTTTTCGACAGTAGCGGCAATGGAAGGTATAAGCAAGATTATGACAGGAAACTTGACAACATTGTCAGAACAAGAACTCATAGACTGTGACACAACCTACAACGTGGTCTCATGGATTATGCTTTTGAGTACATTGTCAAGAACGGTGGCCTTCGCAAGGAAGAGGATTATCCTTATTCCATGGAAGAAGGAACCTGCGAGACTCAAAAGGATGATTCTGAAATGGTGACTATCAGTGGGCACCAAGATGTACCTAGGAACGACGAGACGAGTCTCTTGAAGGCATTGGCTCATCAGCCTGTCAGTGTCGCTATTGATGCCTCTAGTAGAGAGTTCCAGTTCTACAAGGGAGTAAGTCATTCTTAGTATTAACTACATGATTCAAGGAAAAGACTGATCCATTCCTTAGTTCTCATGATGTTACTGTGTTTTGGTATATGAAGGGTGTCTTTGATGGGCGGTGTAGGTCAATTTGGACCACGGTGTGGCTGCGGTTGGCTACGGTTCAAGCAAGGGCTCGGATTACATTATTGTGAAATCAGAACTTAGACCATCTCCAATGGTGTTTCATTTTTTACATTTTGCTTTATTTTGAATAATTGCTCCAATGGTACTTCATTTCTTGCTATAAAATGAAGCGCGTTTATCAAAAGAACGGGGCTTATATATTGAACAATTGCAGGGGTAGAAAGTACACACAGAGGAAGCTTACATTAAGCGGTTTTATTTGGTAAGAAATATACATTTGGCTTCCTTTTGTCGAGTAAATACTTGAACTGATTCATGAGTTTGGTATCTTGGTCATCAAGTGCTTGCCAAGGATTGCCCGTCACCAATCTCTTCGTCCTCAACATTCTTATCTCGTTCGTGCTCGTGCTCATTCTCTTCTAACGATCTTCCCATAGTTTCCTTCGTGAAGAAATACGTCACAAACATTCCAGCAATACAAACTCCACCAAGAATCAAGAAAGCAGTTCTCATACGGTTCACATCAGGATAAACCTGGTTCATATCATCGCCATCTTCTACCTTCTTCGTAGCCCACAAGAACCCAACAGTGCCCACAATAGCCCCAAGCTTACCCGCGGCTCCGGATATCCCGTGGCAAGTCGACCTAAACCTAGCCGGGAAAAGCTCCGCGGGAATGATAAAAGTTGTAGTGTTGGGACCAAAGTTACAAAAGAAGAAAACCAAACCGTAGAGCACCATAAAGCCTTTCTTTGTCTGCTCATGCTTTGACCAATACCAACCGTACGGAATCCCAGCGGCCAAAAAAATAACGGCCATGAAGAAAAACCCCATAATCTGGATCCTGACACGACCTACCTTGTCGATGAAGAAAACTGTGAACCAGTAACCGGGAATGGTGGAGCAAGCGGCGACGATGGCTCCTAGTTTCGCCACTTCGAAGGTTGCGTCGTAGACGTTTGTGGTGGCGGAGGAAGAAGGTTTATGGGAGTAGCTACTGAAAATATGGGAGAGGAGGAAGTTGCTTGTGTAGAAGACGACGTCTACTAGGAACCAGTTAGCTGATGCGGCAAAGAGGTCACGGCCGTGGAGGCGGAGGAAGCGAATGGAGAAGAGTTTGTAGGTAGGCGGTGGTGAAGGAGAAGGTGGCTCCGTCGTTGTT
This sequence comes from Brassica napus, assembly GCF_020379485.1. Taxonomy (NCBI): domain Eukaryota; kingdom Viridiplantae; phylum Streptophyta; class Magnoliopsida; order Brassicales; family Brassicaceae; genus Brassica; species Brassica napus. The sequence continues at coordinate 8,860,409 of NC_063439.1, forward strand.
TCGTCGGAGATATTAGATATTGACATGACTTTTTGCATTTCTTTTGCTGCTTGGACGATATTGTTTTCCACAAGTGCTGTGTATCTGCATGCATGGGTAGGGTACTACCATTCATTAGTCAGCCACATTTTATGTTAAACTAGGGTCGGCCCGCCCTACGGGGGGTTATGATTTACGTATGATGTATATGTCTATATTATTGTATGTTTTCTTTGCATGTGTTTTATGTTAGGAATTGAAAAAAAAAATATGTATAATCATGTTTATGGTTGTTAAGATGTTTGGGCATGGAGAAAATATGGTTTAGCTCTTATTGGTAGTGTGTTAGATTTGCTTTGGAACTAATATGTGTTAGCGTTGTTTGCTTTACTAAATGATCTGTGCGAGGAAATGATTACCGGAGATCAACCGCACGAAAAGTTAGATGTGGTGTGAGTGAGGTTGTATGCTTTCGAATTAATATATGTGTTAATTTGTTTAATTCTTACATAAACGGACTTTTGATTTTTTATCTTTGACGGTAAAATCGTTCCATAGAGAGTTTCATTTTGTTGGTTGTTCTATTCCGGTTTAGTTATCCAGACCACCTCAAGTTTGAGTAATATAAAAGCTTTTCGTCAAAAAAAAATAATAGAAAATAATCAATAAATTTTAAATAACTAAATAGGAGTAAACGGAACATTTAACATTTTTCTTAATTAATGTGAAAAAATTAGAACGACATCTTATCTGAAAAGGTTGAATATTATATATAATACTGGTGTAGTTTTTTTTGTGTGAGTACAGTTTCAATTAGAAAAAATAGTCGGCTAATATATATTATAACCATGGGTAGATCTACATGAAGCAGGGAGGGGGCAACTGCCCCCAGTGAAATTTTAAAAATATTTAATTTGTTTACCAGAATAAAATTTTTAAAGCTGACGTTCCCCTCCCCCATTAACTAAAAGTCTTAGCCCCGTTCATTTATGGTTTAGTCACGTTTTTAATTCGATCTTGTTTTGTTTTAAACTTTTTTTCCTTTCCAACATAAATCATAAACTATTTCCTAATTTACCTCTCCCATAAATGTCATTATTTTAATGATTTCAACATATTTTGAATCTATGTCCTATGATATATTGCTCGCATATTCTTCATTTTTTTCTCGCATATTCTTTTTACCAAGTTTTATTTTAATCATTTTTATTTAATTATCTATTATGTAACTATTTCTCAGAATGTTTATTTACTTTAATGATATTTAAAATTAAAAAATATATTATAATAGAAATAAATTTTAAACTTATATATATATATTCTCAAAATTTTGTTTATGTAATAATAGTTATTATTTAAAAAATTTGAACAGAATATGTTTTATATAAACAAATAATTGTAATAAGTATTTTTATTTTATATTTAAATAATATATGTCCCCACTATAAAAATATTCTAGATCTGCCACTGATTATAACAACTCGGTGAGCTTTCATTTTGTGGTTGGTTAATTGTTTTGTTTAAATCATTTAGTTTAATGGCTAACTGTTAATATTTTTTATGGAATTAATAAATAAAATACCCTTTTTACATGGCATTAAAAACATAAGTATAATAAATATGATGATATTTAATAATCTCATAAAAATATATTAACCTTATGACAAAAAAAATATATTAATCTTTTTATATATAAATGTTTTGTAATAGTTAGATATTATGTTTTACATTGTGGAAAGAGATACATATATGAATATTGGATAGTAATATCGCATTTTTAACTCATAATTATCTTTTCAAAACTGAAAAGCGAATTTATTTTGTTACTTTGAATTTTTAAAGAATCATAAACCCAAGGATTATATTTAATGGATCATAAAGCAAAGGATTACTTTTAATCTCAAATGGATTATATTTAAAAATATAATTATACTGAGGTGCGGGTTTATAACACTAATTTATAATAATGTGTACGTGAAAATATAAATTTAACCTACTTTTGTTTATATTTAAAACAATATATTTGAAAAATGTAGCTCTAATTAGTAAAAATATCATATTCTAATAATTAAACCTGAGCATTACAAAAAAAAATTATTATATATATATGGACATCGGTTTATAATGTACGTGTATCATTGAAATTAACAGGATGTCTTCATGTCTTCACGCCTCTGTTTAGCCTCATAACAACTGAAAGGGAGGATAACATTTTTTTAATCAGTAATATTCTCATGTACGATACAACAACAAAAAAGATTATAAAAATCAAAGAGCAAAAGAGAACGGAGGAGCTCTCACTTATCACATATCTGACAGTATTTGCACCGACTGCATACAACAATTCAAGATATGTGCAAGAAGTTTGCAAGTGGACAGCAATAAAGTCCTCAGTTGTCGCCAAAGATTTATATGACTTTGTATATTTACAAAGTAAATATTTTCAAGACTAAATATTCGGTAGGGTGTGTTTATATAAAATTATTTTATATAAAATGTATTTTAGTTTTATAATATAGTACATATTGTTTTTTCTAAGATCATATTGTAGATTTGTTAATTTTGTTTAAATATTATATCTATTTTGTTAACATTTGACCTTTGTTTATAATTTTTTTGCATTTAGATTTTTATTTGTTATCAACTATATTTTATTTTATCAACTATATTTTACGGTATTATACTTTTTATTTCCAGTATTCATTTTTGTTATATTTTTAATTGAAATAAGTTTTCTTTTTTTACATTTGCATGAGATTATATTATATTATTTTCAGTATTCATTTTTGTTATATTTTTAATGGAAATATAGTATATTAACATATTTTACAAAATAATGTTTATTTTTAGAATGGTTTAGGTTAATTTGTACCGAGTTAAGCTGAAAAATTCTATAGTCTTAAAATATTTTATTGATATTTTTACATTAATTTTTTTTTTTGAAGTTTCACCAAAAATTTCTATATATATATATATATATATATATATATTAGTGGTGATAAAGGCTTATAAAATTTATAAGATATCCTATATACATTTTACAACATGGATTTAATGTATATTATTTATTAACTATTATGTGTTTTGGATATATATTTTTTTGTTTCTAAACGAATTTGGATTGATTAAAGCATATTAAAAAAAAAAATTGATTTAATTCGATCGGTATTTTGTTTGGCTGTAGAATATAAATGTTTGGTTTTCTATTAAAATGGTTTAGCTTAGCTTATTTACAGCCTAAGTATATAGACAGTTAACCATTAATATTGTAATTGATGTACGTACAATTTTTCAATATATCTACTGAAGGCCAAACAATTTAAAAGTTAAATGTCGAATGTGCGCCCATCTCAAGACATGATCTTCATAGATAGAAAAATGGTTCATAATGATTTAGTGAAGGCAATAGCTCTCAAAGCTTTCATCCTTTTGAAATTTTTTGCCTATGTATTTTGTTACTTGAATTCCCCAAAGCATTCCTCAGTTTTATATTTAATAGGGTTCTTTCTTATTTTTTAGCTTCTTTTTTTAGAGAATTTTTTATAGCTTCTTTGTAGAATGGAATCTGTGTTTATATCGGACACTACTCCAGAGCAATTAGAGTTGTTGCTCTTTTCTTTCTAATTAAATGGTTTGATACCTTATAGAAAGCTTCCATGAGTGACTGAGTAGGTGACCTTTTAGTTCATTTCAGGTTTGAATAAAGAGGTTTGTGGTAAATATTTGAAGGACTCAATAACACCAAAAGAGTAAAGATCTGTACATAACTAAACAAATATCATGAATATGTGAAGAGCTCATGCATATAAGGTGAAGGCCAAAAACAAACGCAAACAAAGAGGCAGTAAACTTTGTTATGTTTTAATTAAACGACACGGTATGATGATGTACAGATCACCTATTAAAAATTACACAACCTAGGGCCCATGAGTGGATAAGATACTTGTCTTCAAAGGGAATCCGACTCAGCAGATTCATGAGAAAGAGTAGACTGAGTTGTAGCACCAGACTAAGCATCCTCCTTGAAACTGGATGTGATCCAAGAGAAAGGTGTGTTGGTCTCAAAACCCTTGTCAAGATTATCCTGACATTCAAACCTGTAGTGAACAGTCATATCCTCTCCTGCTAACAGGCACACACCGCAAGACAAAAAACAGTTAAGTAAGATGCTTGTGTTTACCATGTTAACCCCTCAGCAAGATGCAAACTATTATTATCTATGACAACACCTGACTATTCCAGTAAAAATATCATCAAGTTTGGCGAGCTTACTGCAATAACATATCCGTCTTGCATGCTTCAGGTTGAGCTCTTGCAAACGTCAAAAATTTGTTTAAAAATTAATTTTTAACCTGTAAGAAAAAAAAACAGAACCATTTTAGTTGTTTGGCGTGAAGGTTATCAAGTTCAATTGCTTTTATTAATTAACAATCAATCAACAGACGACTCACACTAACACTTAACAAACAGATATAAGCGTGTAGCCATCAAAGTTATTACCTAAGTAGCAAAAGAGAGGGAAACTCAGTTTTGGTAATGAATAAGAACAATGAGAGGTCTAAGGAGGATTTAATTGGAGTATAATGAAAAACTATCTAAAGAATCCAAAATTTTAAAGGAACGCTAACCCTAGATTCAATCCACAGCTTAAATCACCAATCGAGGAATCAAATAAAATTTAACAAAAATGATATTTCCTGAATCTTAAACTTAAAAATAAACGAAAGGAAAGATCTTTCTCTTCCTCATCCAAGAAAAGATCTTTCGGAGCCCTAAACGCTAGGTGAGCACAGATCAACACGACTCCGACCATCACAGCCGAGACAAAAACAGATCAAACATCGGTGAGGAAAAGCACAAAGATCCGATCGTGACAGTTTCTGAGACTCGGTTGATGAAGACGGGAATTAAGGGATTGCGATGGGTGGTTGAGATTCGACGGAAGAAGGAGCGGCGGAGGGAGTGGTTTGGGAAGTGGAGATTGGGAGTATGTGAGACGCCGTGGAAGTATGTAGATACACCATGAATGAGATGATGTTTCTGAAGATAGGAAATCATACCTTTTTATTGTCGAACTCCATCGCCTTGCATAAGAAAAATCTCGTATTAAATCTTGATCGTGGGTGATCAATTAATTGAGTGCTTAAAGATGATAAATCGGTTACTGACATCGCGAAGAAGGAGACGAAAATCGGCTGCTCAACCGAAGTCCCCATTAGCTTTGGAGATGCGAGTATGATGTCTCGCATACCCAAATGAAAAACGCGGCGTTTCATCACGTTGAATTGGTTAAAGCACGCAATGGACTCGACGTAGAAAGACATGGCCCAACAAAACAGAAGCCTGCACAAACAAAATAGACAACACGTGTCAGCGTCCCCTCACCTCATTTACTGACGTGGCAGGAGGAAAAGAGAGTGGAGCTCTTCTTTATGTTATAAGATATACAACCATTTATACATAAAGTAAAAATTCCATAAAAATACTTTAACTAAACTTTGGTAATCAGTTTAATACACAAACTTTTTTTATTGCTCAGTTTAATACTTCAACTAACTATTTTGTTTATTTTAATACACTAACTTTTAAGTAATCATTTTAATACTCAAATTATGCTTATTTTAACCAAAATATTAATAAATTTCAAACGCTTTTTTAAAAATATCTCAAACTCAGAAAGAATCTTTAAAAAAAAATCTAATTAATTTCAAATTTTAGAAATAAATTTTGGATCAAAATTGATAATTTAGACAACTTAGTTTTGAACAAACAAAATAGATTAAGTGTCGGAAAACAAATTAAATTTGATATTGAAAATAAGACCAAAATTAAAAGTTTAAGGTTATCTGCAGTTTAGTTCTAGCTCTTTGTATTTCTAAAACATAAAATAAAATTAGATTTCTTTTTTAGATTGTTTTCTGAATTTGGGGATTTTAAATTTTCATTTGAAACGTAATAACATTTTTGATTAAAATAACATAGTTTGCCTATTAAAGTGAAGATAATTTTAAAAGTAAATGTATTATAATAATTAATTTAAGTATTAAACTGAATATAAAAAGTTTGTATATTAAAGAATTAAACAAAGTCTTTCTATTTTGTTATCATGACATTTTGAAAAAAGGTTATCGTGACATTTTTTGGCCTTTTCTATTGAATGATGTACGGATTAAAGTACAAATTAGTGGACTAGCTTGGAGGTGATACCCGATATAGATATTATGACAAACATGAAAGAATAATAAAATTACAAAATATTAAGAAACAAAGTATATGCATGTATGATTGGTGAAGACTTTTTTGTTAAAAATAATAGGTGGTCTTGGAATAGAATACTTAAGGATAAGATGCTGGTAAGGTATATACCACAATGTTTGGTATCTATCCCAGTATCCCTTACAAAGTCAATGACTCATTTGAAACAAACCACTAATTTGTAAGCCTCTGAATAACTGATATTTTATCAATGAAACTAGCTATTAAATTATACAAACAGCTACAATTTTTAAGGAATCTAATATTGTATAAAAATATTTGAAAATACCATCAAAATATTAATGATAACCGTCAACTCTAGCATTTTTCAATAGAATAGAAAAACCTTTTTCATGATTTGGAGATCTCAAAACAATACTTAATTAAAATGTTATCATTATATTTATTTTAAGAACACTTGTAAAAATTCCCCACTAATCATGCTCTTAGAGTTGTAGAGGGCATCTAGGAAAACACGTAAGTAAGGCGTCACCATGGTGGTTGAGAGGGAATGTTCGAAATCGTAGCTTCTATTGTACTATAAAAATAGATGTTGAAGAAGCATAATGTTTTTTTTTAATTTAATTTTATATTTGAATCCTACAAAATATGTGAAACTGCAAAACATCTAAAATAAATGAAACTGCTGTTTTTGCCTGCAAAGAAAACCTATCAAAATATAGGATAATTTCAACTGTGTAGAACGATGTCATCTTAATCTTGTAGCTTTCAAGATTTTATGACTGTCATTGGAAACAAAGATTCATGACGTATTTACTTACAGTAATATGAGTGGGATTGCATACATGTCACCACCACTCATAGAAAAAATATTTAGTGGAATTTATATTTTAGATGCAATAACGCATGTGTATAAAATAGAAAAAGCATTTGTTCGTTTTTAATATTAATCGCATGAAGTAAAAAGAGATTGTAAAATAATACTGATGAGAAAGTTTTGGACCAACCTTGCGGTTTCCGGCATCAACATTCGCCAGTATAAGGTCAGTGCAGCAGGAAGAGCACCGATCATAAGTATCAGCCTCCACGCCACGTCAGCTACAACCGGAGCCTCCCCATCAGCCTTCGAACCACCGCCAAAGTTTTTGAACGCCACGCAAACAGCCATCGTCACGGCTGAGCTCACAAGAATCCCCGACCCTTGCATGGAGAACACGGCAGCTATAAAGGCGCCACGTGTCCTCTTATTAGAAAACTCCGACATGATGGTAGCCGAGAGTGGGTAATCACCACCGATACCCAAACCCAGAATAAACCGAAAGAAACCGAGGCTGACCATAACGCAAGACCTACGACTGGTGCACACGGAAAAGCCACAGCCAAAGGAGCTTAGGATCATGATGATCAGACAAAGCCCGTAGACTCGGCGACGACCAACTCGGTCGCCGAGGTAACCGAACACGAGTTGACCCGTTGCTGTCCCGAGAAGAGCGATGGCGTAAGAGATGGAGAGAACTGGTGTGCTGATGGAGTCACCGTGGTAATAAATATGGCTTATCATTTTCATGATCGGTGCGATACAGAAGAGGTCGTAAGCGTCGGTGAATAGTCCCATTCCTGCTATTATGATCGCTTTGAAGTGGTACCATTGTATTCTAGCTGCATCAAGAGACGACAACACCCTTGGTGGCAACGTCCTTTTCTTGATCTGCGATTCTGAATTCATAGCTGATCCCTCTTCACTTTTATTTGGTTTTGTTTATGGAAGCTTTGGACTTCGTAGGTAGGGCATAATAAAGTGAAACAGGATACTAATGATTGTACTTATTATATATAAGTTAGGTACAACTGTACAAGAAGTCTTTGTCTGTTTTTCATTATATTATTTCCAAGCTCATGAAATATGCTGCTTTATGCTTGAATCCGAGGAAGACTTGGTGAGTTGTTATATTCTATTTGTGTTGTCACGACGTGCACAATATTCACTGTTTGAGGATCTCCGGCAGACTAATTAAACCAGGCTTTTGTATTAATCCATTTATTTCGGTTTAATTCACTCTGACGAAGAGTAAGTAGTAGTCGTCTAGCATGAAAACCTCGCGGAAAATGACACTGCGTAGACCGATGGTTAGCAGTGATGTGTAAACAACATGCCGACAGTCTTAACATGAAAACCTCACGGAAACGACACTGCATAGACCGATGGTTAGCAGTGATGTGTTGTGTTTCTTTGAGCTTTTGCTTTGGGTTTTAACTGAAATTGATTTGTTTTATTATTGTTTTGATTTCTTGGAGTTTTTTTGTTTTTTTCTTTAGTGGTTCTATATAGTACATGTTCGTTTCATGGTTAAAGACACAATTAGACAAGATTTTAGAGTTTAAAGTGTGTCAAGAGGTTTCCGGTTTGAGTGACGAAACCAATATTACCTATTGTGGTTTTAGGTATGAAAGGATTACAGGTTTCCAAACTTATAGTATTAAAAAAAGTTCGCTTAAGATTCATCTTGTTATTGTTTAGTTATCATGAATGAGTAGTTCTTTAGTATAGGTTTATGGATTAGAGATTTTATAATTTGGTTCTCACTCAGTCTATCACTATTCTTAGTGCTGGATTTGGATTAGTCACCTGTTTGTGATTTTATGTTGTTTAACGCATCGACAGTATCCACTAAACATATTTAAACATGATTTAAATACATGTTGGAATCTGAATGGTAGTTAGTATTTAGGATTATTGAACATATAGTATTATAGAAAAAAGTTAAACCTGGCCTATATATCTTCTTTGCAATAGTTAGAAATAGAAAAAAAACAACAACTAAATCTCTTATAGGCTTATCTAATAACTTGTCAAATTTCCCTAAGTGTGATTAAAAGTTCTTTTGGATTCGATCCTCCATTACTACGGTACTAATTACTCTACGCTTACAATTAGGTTATTTGGGTGAAAACTCAAGTGAATCAAGCATATCATATGCGTTATCTCCAAAAGAGTGAGAGATATGTCCATCCATACAAGATGTTTGGATTGGGGCCTAGCTTCTATAGCCGCATTAGAGATCTAAATGCGTTCCGGGCTTGAAGGGACCTTTGGTTCTAGATTAAGTTTTCCTGTCTGATGACGACAGCCTCAAAGATACCATCTGATCGGAAGTTAGGAGAGAATAGCCGTGGATCAACTGGTCCTGGGAGCCTAAATGACAGCTTGAACGGTCCAGGCAGACAAAGCTTCCGGATATTCATCTTGAAAACCCGAGAATGCCTCTTTATCGTATTACATCCTGTAGTACTTGATCCCTCTAGTATAACCTTTCCATCTGACTCAATCTCACAGCTGAATTCACCTGCGCAAAAACATCAAACCAATGAGTGTTCATCACTCATCAGACTCTATGAGACCTATATATATATATACATGTGTTCATGTGTTCATCACTTTAGACCCGATAAGACCTAATTATATGTGTGGCAGGGGATGAAAACAGTACCGGAAGCTTTGCAGACACCGGGCAAAGCAACCTGGAAGAAGTAAGCAGCTTTATTGACACCAATGTCGATGGATGATCCTAAAGTCCCTTTACTTGCTGTTCCAGTGGTTATAACCGCTGCTTCTGCATCACATTCCTTCATCTCAGGAGGAACTAATACAAGTGACAGACTGGTGGGTTCATCTGTTTTGTCTATTTCCATAAGAGTTTCGCCATTCTTGTTTGTTGATGAGTCCTTGACCCGTCTTTTCTTGTAAGTCTCCCGAGATCTTTCCGGGGTCTTACTGATGATTCCCCCAGCATCTTTCTTTCTCTTGCATGTTTCTCGAGGCTCTGCATATGAGTTACAGTCTTGGTAATACACAAGTCCACTTGACGTTTCTTCTCTTGAACACTCCTGCTCCTTCCCCTTTCTTTGTGGTATGTCCAATGAGATTCCTTCTTGGGCTTTACTGATCAGACAAACAGCATCGTCAGCAGCAACTGCTTCCTCCTCATTCTTTCTTTTGCACGGACTCATGTTTCCCTCTTGCTCGTTTTAGAAACGCGCCAAGATCAGTAATTATTGACTCTATATATAAAATGAACCTGCATTGCACAAGGACACATATGGGAAGCATACGGACATGCATATATATATATATATATATATATATATATAGTTACAGGAAACAGTTAAATTGAGAGTCTCTCTAAATAATTGCCCACATAACTAAACCACATGTGAAATTGGATTTTCCGCAAATTTCAAAACCATAGATTTCAGAAACTAAAAAGCAACATTGTTAATGAAAATGAGAAGGAGATCCAGAAACTTACATTGAGAAAATAATCAGCTGTGATGAGTTTAACTTAGGAGGAACCGAGGAAGGGAGGAGCAGAACAGAGATTTTCATTTCTGCAAACAAGAAAAAAGCGAAATAAATGCAAGAGAGAATTGATTGGCCTTTGCATGTTTACACGTGGGTCCCGCAATTAACTGCAGTTTGAGTTTGGAGTCGTCGCTTTTTATCACCCGAGTCCGTCACGTGCCTGTCTAACTGTATTTTTGTAAACATTTTCTGGGCTTTTAAAGAAAAGTGTGGTAGGCCCAAATATTTTATCTTTTCTTAACTGTTAAATATTTTTTTAGACTATAGTTAACCTCAGTTAAGAACTTAACTTCGGCTAAAACACATAAGAACCGTCTCTTAGCTGAAAAATATAAAAAATATAAAAAAACTAAAAAAATGTCAAATCAGAATTAAGAATACCGGTTTAAGAGACTGAGGTTAATCATACTATGGTCAATATTTTCGAGATATTTTATGACAGTTTTATCTAAACAATTTTTATAAACAATTTCATTTTTCTAACGCGCAAGGCAAAATTCCAAAATTATTTACAAAACCCAAAAGTTTCTAACAAGAAACATGGAGTTGATTAAAAACAGAGGAAATTCAGCAGAAGATGGGAGTCAAAGACTGAAACAATAAGAAAGATCCTGAAATAACAATGGTATCAGTCTAGAAACTGTACAAACATGGAAAAGAAAAGAGTCCCTGGAGCTAAAATTTATGCACAGACCAGAAGCTAAGTGAGCTGAATAGACGTACTTTTATTTACAATGCAGGGGACTCGACTCAAGAGGACACAGAAAGCTACCTAACAGTCTTGTTACTAACACTCCTATACCTTAAGAAAGTGTATAGTAAGAAGACTACTTAAAACTACCCAAAAGAATCAGATTTTGATTCCACCATTCTATATGCATCTGTATTTGTTTCTTTTTTTTTTTTTACTAGTATATATATATATGCTTTTTCTTTGTACACCATGCGTATTTCTACTAGTTTCCAGCGGGAACCCATGTCTCCAGTGTGAAACCATTCGTATATATATATGACGAGGGACTACAGAAGCACCAACCCTGAAACTTCCATTGTCCTTTACCCTTTTTGACTTCTTCAGCGAGCAATACTACTTTACTTACGACCTGTAACAACAGTAATGTGGTGAGGTCGAAAAACATTTGCAAATAATGAAACAAAAAGAGGCATTTGTAAGTAATCAAGCTTTACCTTAATATGATAAAATTAAATACTGCGCAAAGCTTAAACAGGAACCCTGCCACTACTCAGAGTAGCTACTTCTTCCCCTTCTACGATCTTCAATGATTGAAAACTGCAAAACCGATGAATAACATCAAGGTCGTGTAGGTTTGTATCATCTCCAAGCGAATTTAGATCGTTAAGATAATAAATAAATACTTACGTCCATCTAGCTTTCACCCTGTTGTTTGATCAGAACCGCTACTCTGCATATGCTGAGGAGTCTGGACAATGACATGGGACTGCGTTGGTGAGGGACCTGCTATAGCTGAAGGGTAAGGTGATTGAATATGACTTCCTGGAACTGAATACCCCTGTATAGCTGTGTAACCGGGGATATTCTGACTCAGTTGTCCGTATTGGTAGCCAGGTGAGTTAACTGCACCAGGTACTCCATAAACCTGAAGGTACTGTTGCCCTGTGTAAGGACCATATAAGCCCTACAACACCATGACGAGAAGATATGAGATATATAACCCAAGTCAAAATAGTTTCAAAATGCACAAATAAACCAAGAAGAGACTGCAACAATTTCAAAAGCCTACCTGAGACTGTGAGTACATGTATTCAGGTCCATATGGTGTAACCCTGAGAGGGAACCAAAAAGATTAGCTAAAATTAGAGACAGATGAGTATAGTTTTTGGTAGACACTCAAACAGAATATTAAAAGAAAAGGAGTAGTATCTATACAACAATGGCTAAAAGAAGATACTAGACAAGGAGAAACTAGCCTAAACGTTGATTCCTAAACTTCAGATGATTAAGGCCTTATCAAAGTCCAAATACATTACATATAACCTTTGCTTGTCCAAAACAAATTGAGCTCGGCGATAAATCCTCTGATACTATTTTTGAAGTCCTGCAAGATTACCAATCACACAACATGTCACATCCCAGTGCTACTACTCAAGAACCCTATGCGGCAGAAGCTAACTTATCAACCCCTAGCAAGCCCATCTGAATCTCATTGTCCATGCTGTGATTGGTAAATCCCACTTGATCAAAAGTGACTGAACAAATAGATATTACAACTGACTAACTCTTCTTCACAGCATGTCTGTACAACAGAAGTAAACTTGTGTAACTCACCCGTAAGGGTACATCGTTCCTTGCTGGTAGCTATAAGCAGATGGTTGCTGATACGGATGGCTTCCAAAGAGTGAACCGCGAGGACCCTGCACAGTTCCAACATATGGGGATGGAGGTCTTATCCGTCCTAACAGAATTAAGCAATGTAATATGAAAGTCAGAGTAAGATAAAAAAAATAACAGATAAATACCGAAGCAAGACTGACCAGGGAGATTGGGTATCATCGCATAGTGCATAGGAAGGCGAGGTCTCCCAAGGGAAGCAAGATTACAATTAGCACGTCTGCCATCTATAATAGGTGTTGCATCGACACAGGCTCTCCTAGCAGCCTCTGGATCTCGGAAAGTCACCTAAAATCCTCCATATAAACCCAATAACAGAGCGCTTAGTCATTCACTATTCAATAAAATCTTAGAAATAAACTAACAGATATATTTAAGTTCACAGGATGAAAATGAATCAGAGAGGTTTCAGCATTTAGAATACACAACTAGGATCCTAATGCGAGCCCCTAAGAATGGTATTACCAAAGCCTTCACTATAGTTATAACTCAGAACCCAATAACGTGTTTAATCAAAACAAGCAGAGGATAGAAGTAAACTCACAAAACCGTAACCTTTGGATCGAGCAGTGTTCTTATCGGTGATAACGACGGCCTCGAGGATATCACCAAAGGGCTCGAAATGGCGACGAAGAGTGTCGCTTTGAGTCTCCCAGGCAAGGCCACCAACAAAGACCTTGGTGTAGGTTGTGTCGCCAAAGGGGGAATTCGAGTAGTGAAACCCAGAGCCCGGAATCGAATGATACGCCATGATTAGATTAGATGAGCCAAAGACACAAACTTTTTCGCCGGGAAGAAAAGGAAAGATTCAAAGTAGACCCAGTAAACCCTAGACGTAGTTTGAATTAATTAAAGCTTAGACGTGAAGAAAGAGTATCGAATTGTGAAAGGGGGAGATTTCTAGGGTTTACTTGGGTCTGCGAAGAGAAGAGAGAAAAGGAAGAAAAAAAAAGAGAGATCGGACCCAGTGAAACCTAATAAAGGATCATGCTAATAAGTAATGATCACGACAGAGACAAGAAAAAAAATAAAATTAAAGAGATAAAATTTCCCGGGAAAAAAATAACAGAAAATTAAAAAAAAAAAAAAAAAAAAAGGAGTTAGGGGAAAAGGGATTTTGAAAGATGGGCCGGTAGGTGGTAGACGGTTGAGTCTCTAGAGTTTCTGCTTTGCCACGATTTGGTAAAGCAAAATCAGAAACGATTCACAGACGAATTTTATTCAAACGTTGAGGAAGATGCGAAAGAGGGAAGAATCCGTGGAAAAGCAAGGTTTGTTTCGGGGAAATTTACATTGATGATGAAGAATGGGTCCCGCGTTAATTTATTATGCGACTAAACGCTGTAATCAATCATTATAGAATAATAATGTGCCTTTGTTCCTTCCTTCTCTCGTGATTTTATCGGTTAAAGCAATTTCTGATCTGTCTAAAGTTTAGTAATGTGTCCGGTTTGTTCTTCTTCTTTTTCGCCTGTAGTGTCTCATGAAGTCAAAATCAATCAATCAATCAGCGGTTGCATGTCGTCTCTCTCCATTTATAAATTTCTAAATAGTGTGTGTGGATCAAGCAAGCTTCTCACCCAAACCAGTTAGCTTAAGTTTTATGGATCCCATGTCTTCTTCACCTAGGCTAGGCCCACTAGAATGGCATTGTCCACTTTTTGACACAAGAAATAAGCATCTTCATCATATATGTTCATATGCATTTCAGCGTTTGTTAGGTAATATACTCTTTAATTAATTGACTTGTATTATTCCATATGTTGTTTGCACATGGGCATCCTATGCGAATCTAATAATATGCCAGGCATCGTAATACTAACACTGTGTCAACTTCTAGAAACAAAATTACCCCAAAACATGTAGTAGCATCATCAAAAAGTCAATTTTCCAAAATATAAATACAACTGAATCCAAACAGAGTTAGATGAACAAACATCAATAAGCTATCAGAGTAACGAAACATTCGTGTAACAGAGAGATATCATCATTTTAATTAACCATATGCTTCTTCTTGATACTATTAACTTGGCAGGGGTTTTTAAACGTTTACGATCTTCAAACATCTTTGATTAGAAGATAAGATGGGAGAAACCGAGGAAGACTCACCGAGACAACGAGGCACAATACTACTAAAACCACCACTGACCAGCATGAATATGCGATGCCTAAGAGCTGTTCTTCACAAACTGTTTACCACGAGAGTGAGTTTTATAAGAAAAACTTCACACCTCACTACAAGTTTTATGTTGTTGAAACAAGAAAGACTAATGAGATAGTTGTAGTAAGAAAAAGCTTGCCTATGTTGTAAATGATAAACGACCGTTCTTTGAAATTTGGTATAGCCACGATTCCTTCTGGTTCCACCGTCACCAAAACATACATTCCTTCCTAAATCAGGAAAAAAAAAACACAAATACTTGGATTCATGATTCTTTCCAATTTAAAACAACATTCATTGAAGATGGCTGGCAAATACCTTGTCATCAACTTTGTCAAAACTTTCGGTTTTAAATATCAACTTCTCAGTGTTTAACAATCTCCTCATCTGTTTTAACTTCAAACCCCTTTCACCGTTCCTCAATAGTTCCAGCGAGAACAGAGCAGGAATCTGTCATCACAACAAAAGATAAGACTTTCAACAAGCGCAAAGGTTCCAAAAGGAAAAAAACATGAGAAACAAAGTTTGACATACAGAAGCTGGGTACGAGATCTTGACTTCATACCAAGAACTTGACTTAAGCCCTCGTAATCTGTAAACTCGAGATCCAGACTGCAACGGCAGACTCTCCTTCCGTAGTTCCTTGCCAGCATATAAAGTTTTTCCACCAAACCTACAAAAACGTTACATCAACATCATCTCTACTGTCCCAATAAGAATTTGAAAAGTTTCTAGTAATGTGACGTTTTAAAGAACACTGACAAGCTCTCATGGCTGTGGCAAGGCGCAGCGATTATGAAGACGATAAGACAGAGGAGCAAATAGCATTCTCTGACGCGTAACTCAATCATCCTACGAACGATGGCTCCTATAACCACCAGTCCTGAAAGAAGAATCAATCTTCGAGTCCTGAACCAATCTCTGTAAGCTGTGTTCTCATAAGGACTAACTCGAACCGAATCGACGATCGATAGATGCCGAAGCTTTGCGTTAGATTTCGTCAGAACTGGGCCTAACTTTATTAATGGGCTAAGATCTTAATTGGATAATCTTAAGGCCTAATTAGCTACCATATCAAAAGCGTGGATAAAATGATCCTGACCGTCCACGTCACTCTGACAAGCATCTCGTTAAAGATCGTAGACGTGGTCAGATTTCCACGTGGTAATGTCTACGTGGACGATTGGTAAGAATTTATTTTTGTCCTGTCTTGTGTAGGGTCCTCTTTATGGGCCCAAAGTCTTGGACACTAACTCAGAAAGTCCAAAACGGTCAGGTAGACATGTGGGTCAGTTATTAAACCAATTTGGCAATTTGCCCATGTTGCTTCTTCTCCCTTCTAAATAATTCATCAATCAATACAATCACCTTTTATTTTCACGGTATACAAACCCAACAGTTTTTCTTTGTCATTTATAAAGCTTTTTTTTTTTTTTTTGCCATCTCTAATTTTTATTAATGGATCAAAGTCCAACAAAACAAAGTCCATAACAGTAAAACACAAAGCCCAAACCTAAGGCCCAACTATACAAAACTCTAAAGGCCGCAAGCCCATAGAAGAAACCCGTTGAGGAAGGAGATGAAGCAGCCCACCACGTGTTCGGTTGCCCTGCAACCAATGGACACGCGTCAAGGCAAGGACACCTCACTTCATCCGGCGAAAGAGAAGCGGCAGGATTGACCTCCGCCGTCAGCGGAGCATAACCGGCGAAGAAACGGATCAGAGACTCGTTCTTCACAGAAACCCTAGACACTTCAGATCTATGCTTCAAAGAAGATACTCAACCTACGTCAATCGATCCAACAAACCGTAGACTTACGGATGGAGGAAGGAGAATCGGTCGGATTAGAAACCACGAAAACCATAGATCGAAACAAAAACGGGATGAATCCGATGAAAGCCGCCGTCAACACCAAAGCTAGTGAGACGCGGAGACTATAGCCAGCCGTCCTCATCGGAGATGAAGATGAGAACGCCGGAGGCAAAAGCCGGACGACCACCGTGGAACAGATGCGACGCCGGAGGCAGAGATCCGGTCGGATGATACCGAAGCCGGAAAGGAGGCTTAAACCGTGGGCGATCAAACGCCAAAGCCACCGTCAAAACAAAACTGCTAATTCTCTCTCTCTAAAAGATTTTGGAGAGATAAGAGAGAGAGAAAGCTCTCCCCTTTTGTCATTTATAAAGCTAAAAAGCAGATTTTTTTTATTTATCATTTCTATAGTTTAATAGGTTTTTCAAAACAGTTTGTAGTTCATTCACAAACATATAAAAAGTGTATATATATTTTATCATTTCTATATATATGTGCAAATTGGTTATAGACTATGAAAGCTTGCTCAAATTCAAAACGAGTAGAACAATAATGAAAGAGACATTTGGTTTTGTATTTGTTTGGCCTATTTAGCTAGAAATACAAATTGGAGGAGGTAATTGCAGAAATGTGCATTTTTTTTTAAATAATTGGGGAACCATGTCAATTTTGCTTTGAGTTGCCAATTCTCTCCTTTAGCTCCAACTTATTCGTTACGTATGTGTTACCTGCTACCGGGGCTGATACCAAAAAAATTATATTGTATTGAAACTGTTTCCAAACGCAATCAACGTTTTGAAACTGGATACATTCATTTAAAATGATGATATAAGATATTGAAACCGGATATAGCTCTAATAATTGAAGAGAGAAGAGTTGTGAGATATTTTACAAATTATTTGTCAGAAATGTGATCGATAGGAAGATATTTTACAACATGTTGTTCCATGCGCTGAAAGTGATATGAAGAGTGCTTGACGCCATAGGACCATGGTATCCTGTTCATCTTGATATATCAATCAAAATACTATCCATGTTAGGAGATGGTGTTGGTTCTCTGTCAAATAACGGAGCTTGAA
This sequence comes from Brassica napus, assembly GCF_020379485.1. Classification (NCBI taxonomy): domain Eukaryota; kingdom Viridiplantae; phylum Streptophyta; class Magnoliopsida; order Brassicales; family Brassicaceae; genus Brassica; species Brassica napus. The sequence continues at coordinate 8,878,389 of NC_063439.1, forward strand.
TGTTAGAAGTATTTTATTAAAGAAAGCAAGAGCTAGAGATACGCGTATATGTGTCAATAGGCTGCAATTATAGTATGATTACATTTATCTAATCCGGGTTTTACTATTAGTAACCGGATATATGACAGTAGGGTGCATATCTACATAAGTGAATTCCCGATTCTTTGCATTATCAGAAGTTTCAAGATTGTTTGCATTATTGGTATTTTCGATATGTGCAACAGTCCCGTCATTTTTTTGCTTCATACGTGTCATTGGTCGTTTTATTTGATTTTGTTATGTCCATAGGGACACTTTAGATATTACTGCAAAATGCACAGTCTCTTTACCTGTTACCTAATTTACGTCTACAATTTTGCTATCTAGTGCAAAATTCCTTTCCATTTTATAATTTATATTTTTGAAATTGGTGGATGGGGTAGTAGCAGATCACACATCGACAAAGATGTGAGAATGGGAGTGGGCATTATTGAAAAGGTTGACCCGTAATTTCTGATTGATCACACCTGCTTTTGAATTTATTTTTCAAATCCAGTGGAGACCACCAATCTTAATTGATCTTTTTTATCAAAGATCTTAATTGATGTTTACTAGCTCCTTTTAAGCCATGGCCATGATTAGGCTGGTAAAAAATATTGTAGTAATATAGATATATTTGGTATATTAAAATAAATAAAATTTCAAGTCAAAGTCGAGAAGTGAAATATAATATTTATTGTCAAAAGAGTGGAAGTGTAGTAGCATCAAGAAATCGGTTATTCCCATATATGGTATAATTATATACCCTCATTTTTAGGTTAATAATATTGTATAGCCCAATCATACATTTATGTTTGTACAAAGCAACAAAAGCAGGTCATGTTAGATTCCGCGCGACAAACCACATAAAGTATGATTTGATTGATAATTTGATATAACTACACATTTCATCTTCAAATTGTAAAATTACTAACTTTAGCAACTAACTAACTTTAATATAGGATCGACAATTCCTCTCTTAAAAAAGTCTCAAGTCATTGGGTTGAACCAGCAATACAAGTTTTTCTTGGTCAGAATGGTTTACATTTTTCGAGAGGAAGTATGAATATTTTTTTTTGTCAACGAGAGAAAGTATGAATATATTCTAAGTTCAAGACTCCCACATCTTTATTTTACCGGTAAAAAAATACTATTTTTTGGTAAAAATCAAAAAAATACCATGCACCTTGAAATTTGGAACTTTTCAATTATAATCAGATTATGATGAATATATAGCTACCGCTTTTTATCTTACATTTACTTACCGAACTTATTTAACTTTTAAAGTATAAATCTTCTTATATGAAGTACCATGTTGATTAGAACTGAGATGTGTATATAGGAGAGAGACACACGATACTTTTTTTTGACAAAATGTGAATTCATTTCATAGAATTGGCATTGAGATACAATAGCTTAGATCTAATTCTGCTAGAACTAGCAAAGGCTATCTAAGAATCCCCAAAAAAAGATAAAAAAGATCCTTAGATACATTGTTAGGCTTAATCTAATAAAGATTAAGGCTAAAACATGAAACATGGAGAACAACATGAGAGCAATTGACTCCCGTATGACCCAGAGGACACACGATACTATCTCATATATATAATATATTTGGCGCGTAATACTTTTGATTGATATAAGAAAATAAGCAAATCAAATAAAAGAAGGGTACTGATTGATGGTGTCCCATAATCATCAAAGTTGTTGGACCTCTTATCGTTTTCCATATATTTAATTGAAATGATGTCATGTCGAGTAGGGTTTTTAAGAACTATTGTTAAAGGATATGTAGAAAATTTAGTTTCAAGAGCTTTTAATGTTATCTCAGCCTCAAAAATATATATTTGAATTATTTCTCCAAACAAGCTGCTTCATTATCACCTTAAATGATTTTACCCGTTTATGTCGGAAAATTAGAACTGGTTTTATTCCATGTTTGTTGATATAGATAACTCTTGCAGTACTCAAGATCCACAAGGATCGAGTTATATCTTATGACACTGTCTGGTGAGTTATAACTTTGAGAAATAGTTTTCATTAAAAACAGCATTACAAAACCCATTCGAATCGGCTGAATTATACGGAGTATGGAAGTATTTTTCTTAAGAACAAAAAAAATGGTGGCTAGCTAGCCTTAAAAAAAAATGGTGGCTATCTACCAAAGACGAATCAACCTGCAATTACTCACATCGACTGCAATCATGCTTAGTCATGCTTGGCTTGATGTCCCGGACTCAACGATGCTAAAACGGTTAAATCTTTATCGACAATTCCGTTCCATTTAACCACATCTTCAAATCAAATTGCTCTTACCTTTTTAAAAAGCATTCACTGTCTTCTTTTTTTTGGTAAAAGTACTCTTAACGTGTACTGTACAGCTCAACTTGTCAAGTAATGGTTTTTTTTGGTGAAAGTTGTCAAGTGATGTAAATCAGAAAAAGGGGGATACAATATAATGTTAAATAGCTTCCATTTATTTTCTAAGTTTCTAGATGATAATTACTAGACTTAAAAAAGAAACACAAACCTTTTTCTCAAACTCTATGTGACTTTGTGAATAGTCACAATATAGTTCCAGTATAAAAATTTTGGTACTATTTTTATAAACTGATGATTAAAACACGTAAAAGTTTTCACATTTTTAGGTTTGAAAGTTGTAAAATACGGCGGCAGAAGTGAACCTTAACCTAAGTACAAAACCTTAAGGAAAAAGTGAATGATATGGGTAAGCTGGATAGACTTGGGTATTGGCCAAGTACCGATGTTTCCGACCGCCTCCACGTGGTCACACTACTTGCCTTTCACTTTCATGCTCTGACCTTTTGACTGCACGTGACTTTTGTCTGTGCACGTGCGGATCAAGCCAACGTGTCCGGTTTAAGTACATTGCACCGAGCCCTAAATCGGCAGGTTGCGCCGATGAACGGTTCGTGGGTCCCGTACGTCATGAGGATGGACGGTTTTGATATGCTTTTACAGAGGCCCACATGGTTTAGCCCACATGCGTCCACGTTGAGGAGCTTTGGGTGTTACTATATGGGTGCAGTGAAGTGCAGTTAAAAATTAGGACAACAAGTCACGGTCCGATGAGGTCCAAGCATTAATGGGTCGGATCCAGTTTAGTCACTTCAATAAATAGGCAATTATTTGGATGGGTTACAGTGATACAGTTGGTAATTGTTTTTGGAGTTATCGAACGATTTGTTTTGGTAACAATCGAACGTGTTTTTTTGGTCCAGCAAAAAAATCATTTTTACTTTAGTCTGTACGGAAGTGATTATCAATGAATTCGGTTTATTTTTTTCGGTCAAAAGATTATTAAAAGATAAATTTATGATAAAATTATTGTTGAAAAATCTAATATTTTTCAATATATAGTTTATTCGGACACTTATAATACTAATAAACGAGAGTATATTTTGCTGTCAATTTCGTGTAAGTGTATGTAACCAGTTTTGGTAAAAGATATTGGAGACCAAACTATTTGACTGACCTATTTGCCGACTAAATTATTTATATCGGCTTGACAACTTGGTTACACCATATAAGTACTTCAAATTATATGATAGAAATTGTAATTTAGTGGTCTAGTATTCGAGGTAAGGTGAACTGGACATCAGTTTTTTGTGAAAACCCCAAAAAGTTTCAACTAATTTGACATTATGATAAGAGACCCCCTATGATATTAATTACAATTCCGCATTGATGAACCATTAGCTTTCTCTAAAATTATCATTAAAAAGGGTCCACTTCGTTTTATGATAGTTAAAGGAATATATATCCTCATCTATCTATAATAATAAAGAACCATTATCAAGATTGAATGTTCTTATGACAATTATTTAGTTATGCGTCTTATGCCCTCTCCCATGACAATAAAAGTGGATATTAATAAATATCAAATGTAACAAGTGGGAAACTTTAGTAAGAACATTGATTCATCGATATCCAATTAGCTCGGGTTCAATACAACACGGTTATTTAGCATTAGCGCGCGCGCATACACACAAATGCAAAAATATATAGAGAACATGTCTAGTTCAAAAGAAATTATTAACTAATCAACAAATTATGGTTAATTAATTATTGTTCTGCAACGCCTATAAATTCCCATTTTTTACTATTAAAAATTGTTCGTATGTATATAATAAAGCAACGTGGGTTATTTTTAGAATATTATATTTTGTTACCAAATACTATATATTTTATTTTAATATAAAATTATTCATTTTCACAATAACGAGCTGGAGAAATATATATATAAGTTTTGTCTATAAAACTCACGTACGGCATTTATCAACCGTGTTTGAATATGAATGACATGTCAGCAGTTAAAATTTTTTTTTACATAATCCGAGTATCTGAATAGAAAAAAACTCGACTAATCACCCCGTAAATTAATCGGTCTAATATTGGTAAACAAGTCCAATTGTTTTACGTGAGAGTTAGATACCTACCTACATCGCCAAGCCACACCCACACATCAGTAAATGTATTTTCAACCAGATCACGCAACACCCTTCTAAACTCGTCGTATCAGCTGATCACACCTGCGTGAGTAGTTAAAAACTCAGCTGTCGTTAAATTTTTAACCAAATTATCAGTTTTAGTATTTTCTCAAGTCAAACATGTTGTGATATTTCTCATTTTTCTCCTCAAAACACTGGCATTATTAAATACATAAAAGTTAAAACTACTAGTAACATAACAATACTGTAGATACAAATTTAAATTTGGTTAAACCTAATCTTCACGCGCCCTAAAGTGGGTGTGAGATTCCTTTATCATCTTTGTACCCAACTTCCACTTGTCATTTTGTGTTGAAAATTAAAAGAATGATGCGTGTTCTATATTTCGTATATGGTTTGCAAATTCCAATAAACAAATCGTCCTTGTACTTTTTTTTTCCTCTATTGACTATTGTTCATCCTCTTTCAGGCTTCCAGATTATAAAACTTCTTCACAATGTTTCATTCTGTTATTTTATCCGATTGGAGCCAAACAAAAACCTCAACGAAGCCCTAGTTTTCTTTTGTGATCTCATGCAAGGATGATAACCCACTTACTCAAATATTTTTGTCGGTTTGTGGACGTAATATATAGCACTATTTATATTTATTTTACATCATATTAATATTAATATTTATAAAATATAATAAAGGAGGCTGTTTCTCCGCTAAATTCTCGCTGTATGTCTCTGTCTTTGCTTTTACTTTCCTCGTTCAGTGAGAGGACCAAAAATTGATTGCAGAGTCGCACATGAACCTCAAACTTCTCTCTCCTTTTTCCAGAGTACATCAGAATCGTTAAAACACGACGCCGTCTCATAGACAAGAAGCTGCTTCTTCCTCTTGCCCTAATTAAGCTACCCAACCAGGGTTTTTTCCTCTTACCTTTTCTACACTTGAGAGAGAGAGAGAGAGAAAGAGATCATTTCACATAAGTTGCCACTTTTTTCTTTGCTTGTTCTTTATCTTAGTTATGTTCTTGGTCTGTTTTAGTTTTGTCGGCTTGTGTAACTGATCACCCTTTCTCTAGTTATTGACTCCTCAAAATCATGAGTTTTTGACTTCTTGATCTGAGTTCTTTAAATTTTGTCTTCAATATATAAGGGAGAAGGATCAAGAATCAATAAATAGATTTGAGCTGGCGAATAAACAGTGGTGGGATAGGGAATTATTAGATGCGGCGGCGATGGAAGGCGGCTACGAGCAAGGCGGTGGAGCTTCTAGGTACTTCCATAACCTCTTCAGACCAGAGATTCACCACCAACAGCTTCAACAACAAGGCGGGATCAATCTTTTTGACCAGCATCATCAACAGCAACAACATCAGCAGCAACAACAACAACAACCGTCAGATGATTCAAGAGAATCCGATCACTCAAACAAGGATCATCATCAACCGGGTCTACCCGATTCAGACCCGGCTACATCAAGCTCAGCACCTGGGAAACGTCCACGTGGACGTCCACCGGGATCTAAGAACAAAGCTAAGCCACCGATCATAGTGACGCGGGACAGCCCCAATGCGCTTAGATCTCACGTCCTTGAAGTATCTCCTGGAGCTGACATAGTTGAGTGTGTGTCCACTTACGCTAGGCGGAGAGGGAGAGGGGTCTCCGTTTTAGGAGGAAACGGCACCGTTTCCAACGTCACTCTTCGTCAGCCAGTCACTCCCGGAAATAGCGGTGGTGGAGCCGGAGGAGGAGTTGTGACTTTACATGGAAGGTTTGAGATTCTTTCGCTAACGGGAACCGTTTTGCCACCACCTGCACCGCCAGGTGCTGGTGGTTTGTCAATATTTTTATCCGGAGGGCAAGGTCAGGTGGTTGGGGGAAGCGTTGTGGCTCCGCTTGTTGCATCAGCTCCGGTTATACTAATGGCTGCTTCCTTCTCAAACGCGGTTTTCGAGAGATTGCCTATTGAAGAGGAGGAAGAAAGAGGTGGTGGCGGTGTAGGAGAAGGAGAAGGACCACCGCAGATGCAGCAAGCTCCATCACCATCTCCGCGGTCGGGGGTGACCGGTCAAGGACAGCTAGGAGGTAATGTGGGTGGTTATGGGTTTTCCAGTGATCCTCATTTGCTAGGATGGGGAGCTGGTACGCCTTCAAGACCACCTTTTACTTAATTTACGTTATTGTCAATGGAAATTATGTGTGTTTTAATCATTTTGTGGAGCCGTCTTTTCATTTGGGATCTTTGTATTTAGTTGATATGCATATTTGAGTTCTCATGTTTTTTATTTTCTTTCTTTCTCTTCTCATCTTTGATAGGATGTTTTGACGTTAGAGGAATGCATATTTGTCCCTCGTGTACTTGTTAGAGAAACCTTGCCATATATGCCTTTGTATGATTCATTGCTAGGGCTTCGTGCTGTACTCTATACCTATTAATTTGCTCAACTGGACATATATATATATAGGTCTATTTAATAACAAGTACGATTCTTGTTAGCTTTTTTTTAGGTTTACGCCATATTCTTGATGGCATATAGGTGCTAGTACATTGATCTCAGAAGTTACTTGATATATTTTATACAATTCCCTATAATTATAGTGTAATTTATAGTTTTTGATGTTTATATCAACGCATAGGCCGACACTATTTCCCCTAACTATTTGCAGTACAATGCACTTTCACTTCAACATTTTTGAAAAACTTCAATGTAGTATATATTTAAGGATAAACATTAGCTTACATATTAGATGATAGATCAAAATGTTTAATCGCTCGACACTCGTTTCCTTAAACGTTTACATATCTTCTAGCTTCTATATACTTATCTTCTAAATTCAGCACTTGATGACTGATAGAGCATCTTATAGTTCTCTTGTATAGTTTATGGTCTTAACTAGATGTCTAATTTGGTTATTTGAGCAAATGCCCAAGCAATATCTCAATTAGTCTTGCCGTCATAAGAAGAAAAAAAACTACACATATACTTGGAGTGCCCATGTCATAATGCTATCTGTTCGAACATTCGAGTTCCTTACTTACTTGCATGCATAAAATATATGCATTAATGCTCCAGTGAGACCAATCATTTCTAAGAGAGTTGTAAATCGATCCAACGCCATTATAGACGCCAGGTTGAGCATACGTAGCTCTGAACAAACTGTAGGTCATATATATTTATGCTGTTCATGTTACAATGATATCATAGTTTTGGGTGTGAGATTATAAACCCCATGTGTCTGAACCAACAATTCAAATATATTATGGTTTGGTATCGGTTTACCAAAATATATTTGTATGAATTTTAGATCTTATATATGGATAAAGAAACACCAAAAAACAATGATGTTTTGTTACAAGATCATGAAGAATGTTGGTATGAATTTTAGGCAAGGACCAAGGTAATGGTTAAAAGACAACCGTTACAGGCTAACAGCACAGTACAACCGTTACAGGCTTACAGCACAGTAGAAACATGAACTGAATGGGTATTTCACGTCGGTTACATATAAATTAGTAAATGGCCTTAACATGGGAAGGTTAAGCAGGAACATGAATTACTTGTAGTGTCAGTTAATTAAGAGTCTCTGCTGCAAGAGAACAAAAAGGGTTTTGATTACCAAGATATATATGAAAAAGAGGAATGTTTCAATTCCCTAGGGTCAAATTTATTGACTAGGAACAAAAGAGTATAAGCTTAAGTGTTATTTAAATGATATTAATATACTAAAACATAGTATTAAAACTAAATACTTTCAGATAACCCAATGTACACTCCAAAAGAGAACTGGGTTTGCAAAGCAACTTAAAAGATTTGATCAATAACTGTAGAGTATGATTGCTACTAACTGACCATTTGTCCATTTATAAAGTTTGTAAGTTGCGAATGTATATTCAATCAAATAACTCTAGACGTTATAATACTTCAATTGTTGTGAACTTGTGATACATGGCTACCCAAAAGATTAAAGTTAAAGATAATGAGTTTATTTACTGACAATATAGACAAGACTACTCCAACCAAAAACATAGATTTCTTATAACTAGTATAGTGAACTAGATACATTCAGCAAGGTTGTTTTTTCCAAAAAAAATATATCAATACTTACTTTTGTAATTTCCTATGGCTTTTTGGGGGCTAGGAATATGCTAAGCGAAAAAACGTAGTAGCCATGTTCGTAACTTTGTATATACTCCCATGTGGTGATGTCGTCATTTGCCTTACATGCAATCGAGCTACACCATGTTGAGAATAAACTGGGTTTTATTTTTCTGTTTATAATTTTATGCTGGGAACTTTCTGCTTGATAAGACATTGACACATACGAACATATAATAATATAATTCGTATTTATCTCCTTGTTATAATACATTATCTATTCTAATCTAGTCAATAAACTAACTAAGCTAAATTTTCTGTAAATTGAACATTTGTTTAGAGTAAAAACTAATGTTTCCTGTTACTTTAAAGTTTAAAGATAGAAAAAGGGATTATAATAACAGATCAAAGACCCTGCAATATTTTTGATATCTAACATTAGCCTGGACTTTCACAATTTTGAACCTTAAATTAACGTCAGTAACAAATCATAACCCTTCATATCATTTTTTAATCTATGCCCCAAAAGGATAATCAGTGAACTTTTCAGATTCATTGAAAATGTCAAAAAAGTTTTTGGTACTGTTATTTTCCCTTAAACAGTATGCACCACGAAAAATTTCAAACTTTTCTCTTTTTGAAAACAATTCATCTCAGGACTACTTTGAATACCTAAAGAAATATTCATATCTAAAAACCCCATAAATAAGAAAAGCTGAACATTCCAGTTTTGGACCAAACACATGTATCATTGTTGCTTGCATCCTAAAAGGCTAATTAAAACTAAGAACTGAAGCAGCTTCTCCAACTTATAACAAATTCTACAAAAGAAATATCTTACAACAAAGATACAATATTTTATTGTCTGCTCTTAACTTTGAGTCTTCAAACTAAAAATTACAGTTAAAAACTGCTCCAGCCCCCCCTAAGCCATTTTGTTCCAATACCCAATGAATTCCTAAGAGAAACTAAGAACAAACAGCAAGCTCAACAACACTCGAGATCAATCACTTCTCATATTGAGCTCGTACGAACAACCGACCATGCATGCTCATGATCGCATTTGTATGAAGCGGATCGATTCTTGCTGGTAAGACAACAATCTGGTGTATCAAAATCACAAGACGATTCTTAGTTAAGATAACAACAGGTCTCTGTATCGGTTTAATTGCAGTATCTGAAGTATATAAGAGAGATTTTTTTACCTTTTTGAATGGTGTAATGCCCCAAGGATTGTCAAGCTGCTCAGGCTCGCCTGTTATAATCAGCCTTCCTGCAGGATCTGACTGAATTCGAATCTGAGAACAAAATAAAACAATTCTGTTCAGGACTTTGATCTCTGTTATGATTTCACCAGAAAAATCGTACCACCTACAAAACTGTGTATTGAGTCTATAACCAGTTTCTATGCAACTAAAGGTTAACCTTGCAAAACTCTACGCTGCTTCAGATCTATAACGTAGAACATATAGTCAATGGAACTGCTTTTGGTAGCTAACAGATCTCTATGTGCTTGCATTGTATTGCCACAGTAATAGCAATTATACAGACTTCAAAGACTTAATTCAAAGACTTCTCAAGTAGCTTTTCAAACTTTCAAGGGAGTTAGTGCTAACCTCATTGCGGAGAAGTCCAGGTACCAAGGCAAAAACCTCAAAGGATTCTCTCTGTGAATTCAAAACAGAAAAAGACAGATTTGGTAAGCTTTCAGATTGGGAAACAAACAATCCAAGTTTGCAGTTTATTAGCGTTTCTTCATACAAAGTCTGGCCTTTTGATCAGACTTTTTCTCATGCATCAGTTACAACAGGAGAAAATGGCAGAAGTTACTCACAGTTTCTTTGACAGTTATCTTCACCCAGTCAGCAAGAGGTCCATCATCAATAACGTCACCAACCGACCTAAGGCGCCAAAATCACATTACTAATAATTAATATCTTGCATTGAGTAAAGACAAGATTAAAAAAGGAGACCTAAAGTAACATGTTAAGGTCAAGAAACTAAACTAAACTAAATTACAGTAACTACTTAGAGGAATTAAAAGAAGGAAACAAATGTAACATGCAAAGGAGAGGATTAGCTTTCCGTAACTGTTTTTCTGCTTCTTGTGAAACAGCAAGGTCCGTGCAATTTGGTGTTCTGGGTTTCGGCAGACCTGAAAAAAGAAACCGTTTTAATTAAACATAATATTAAGCAACCGATGTTGACAAGAATAGTAACGCCTTGCGAAATAACTTACCAATGCTCTTGAGTTTCTTGTGTTTTGGGGTTGAGTTTAAGCCCATATCCTGAAAACAAAAGGAGAACAGAGTTATGGACCAGGTGAAATCACAAAATGCGTAAGATTTTGAGGTGAAAGATTAACAAATATGCTCAGTAACCTCTCCAGAATCATCAAGGCGATGTGCCTGCCAACCTTGCATAGCACGAGCTGCGGAATCTCTCCGTGCCCTGCCTGATCCCGAACCTTGATGGCTCATGACCTACATCAAAGTCCTTATATCAGGAAAGAGAAAAACATGGAGAAAGGGGAGGATATAACTTTTAATGATAATTTACTAAGTTATGCACATAGATTGCTTATGGTCTTTCGAATTAGATCAGTCAGATTACAGATGGTAACGCTTAACAGGTTTAGGTTGTATTACACATTCAAGAAACTCATTAAATAAATGCTGAAATAGAACCTTTAAGCTGTCATTTCCTCAGTTTAAACAACATTTTATCCATACATAACATGACCTCCCTCCCCACAAGAGATTAACAAGTAGATAGTTTTCTTTTACTTTCACGGTGCTAGATCTAGCTAATATCTTCACCCAAACTTTCCATATCTATCTATCTTTCCATAAATTTGATAGTGTCGAAAAGCCAAAAGCATTAAAGCCACCATTTTTCAAGAAATTTCTTACCTCTTTATCGAGGCTTGAAGACATATTGAGTGTTGGACCAGGAAGGTTAAGGTCACCATTTTTCCTTAAATGCTTTTCGTACTCCAAAAGTGCCTGCAATCGAAGCAAAGATTCAAATCATACATATATCTATATGATAAGATAGAAAGGCAAAATACCAATATGACTTACGCACTCTACAAGGAAACTCACCTTCTCATAGAAATTGCGGAATGTGTAGGAGATTGTTGTGCAGGTCCTGAAGAAAGATAGTTAAATCAAAATATGTAACAAGTTACCATCATGAAAAATCAGCAAAGGCTCTAGGGGAAACATTAGCCATACTTTGGAGGATTGAAGGATTCTCCAACTTGCCGCCAGAGCTTAGATGTGGTGACCTAAATTACATGATGAACAGAGGAATCTTAGACATTCCATTCCAGTAGAAGATAAAAAAAAAACATTTGAGTATAAACTCCCAGTCCCAGATAGTAAACAAAACTACTTTTCAGACAACAAATCAAATACTCTTTAATATATTTACCTAAATCACTTTTAATTTTTTAAAAAAATCTCCTCTCTGAAAGACTTCCATGGTTAGAGACTTTTATCATCAACAAGCTTAGTGTTTACAAGTTATATAGTTCATACGATCAAAATAAATGACCTAGAAGATTCAAGTAACGATATGGTTTTGGTAATCATGAAGTGGCGATGCTGGAGTTCAAAGACTAAACTAAAAGAAGTGGATGATTACCACTTCATGGCCACCTAGCTTAATGACCGCTCGCCATAGCCTACATTGCATTAGTAAAACATGCAGTGATTAACCAGATATTTAAGAACAAAAGCAACAGTTTTATTTTATTTTATTCCAAAAGCCTCACTTGAGAGTGTTCAAAGGCTTCTGGTAAAACTTAAGAGGCTTGTAGTCAAGGAAATTCTCTCTGTGAAAGGTGTCCAATTCCCTTAGAAACGCCTGCTGTTCTTCTGGCGTCCCTGCTTCATCATCATCATCATCCTCTCCCTGTGCCTGTAAAGAAAAGAAGTGAGCTCGTTAAGAAACTTTACCTCATCTCCAGAGAATACAAAAGATCTATTACCTCAGAGTCAGTGAGCAACCAAGTCTTGCGCTTTTTGGGATTCTCATCATCTCTAGGATCGGGACTCAAAAAGCGCACCTGAGTCTTCTTCCGAGAGTAAAGAACATCAGCAGTCTTCTCACGGCCATTAGCCTGACCATCAACATCTTCGTTATCCTCGAGAGGAAGGTTTTGAACCTTCTCTGGCTCAGAAGGTTCACCCTTGAGGACATCATCATCATCAGCCTTCCCATGACCATTAGCCTGGCCATCACCATCTTCGTTGTCAGGAATGAGCTCACTTGGGTTTTGATCCTTCCCTGGCTCAGAAGGTTCACCCTTGAGGATATCATCAGCCTCACAAGGCACATCTTGCAATTGCATTTCCTTATCCGCCATTGATAAAAAAAAAAAGAAGCTTCCTTTCTGCTCTGGAGTAGTCAGCAACAACAAGATAACATCATAAGAAAAACTAAGAGAAATCACAAAGAATAAAACAAGAGTAAACGTCTCTATTGCAAACAGAAAACAAAGAGAGCAGCCAAAAGAAGACGAAGAAGAAAAAGAAGAAGATAGGCTTGCCTGTTTCTGCAGCGACGGCGCCGCCCGGGAAGGGTGAGACTTTCCGGCGGCGTGCTAGGGTTTGCAGGCGGAGAAATTGAAAGAAGATGCAGAGAGAGAGAAAAAGAGAGTATTTGAAGTCTCTCTTCCAGATTCCTTGTCAATGGCGGAAGATATATAGAGAGAGAGAGATGTGGTTTGCTTTTATGTTTGAAACGCTGATGAGCGACGGAGTTTTTAACACTTCTCAAAAGTTCCCCAACTTTTGTTTTTATTTACACTTAAAGTATTTTTATTTTCTTACAATTTTATCACTAAAGTTTAATGGAAATTTTGGGAGAAAATAGTTTTGTTATTTTGATAAAAAAATTGCTTCTTGCAATTTTGTTGCATGGGACAACACTTATTTTAAAATAACATTAGGTCTGATAGATAACACTAATATTTTTGAAAAATAAATATAAACGATGTTTAGATAGTAATTTTTTTTTTTAAAATCATAATGGTATAGCAGAAACTGAAAGTTTTACTTATTTATTTTATAATTAGAAAATATTAAAACTGTAACTTTCTATGTATAATCGTTAAAATAAAAATATTCATCGAAACAATTAGTAATTTAAAATGATGCCAAAATTGCTACAATATTTATGTGATATATATTTGTATTTATTATTGATTGAATACTATTTATTAATCTTGGGATAAAATAATAATATCAAAATAAATACAAAATAATGATAATATTTAATTATTAATTATAAAATTTATTTATGATAAAAAAATTGTTAAATTTAAATTTGAATATATTCCAAGTATATTTACCAAAAAAATACTAGAATGCAAGTGTTTAGTTTTATGGTTTTACAAATTATAGTATGTGTAATAATATTTTTTATAAAAAGTTAGATAATATAATTAAAATCCATAATTATTTATTTATAGGGATGAAATTTGTAATTATTTATAATTATCATTTGAAAAATACTAAAACAAAAGGTTTGGTGATAAAATTTGATATTCTGATATACTACCAAACATAGTTTATTGACTTAGAAAAATATAGATTTTTTTCAGATTTTCTCCTATAAATAGATGTTTGAAATAGGTGATGTATATAAGAAGGATATCTTTTAAACTTGGGAAGATCTTTTACCTCTGACTATGTAAAGAATAAAAAGTATAAGTGACAAAAGTAGGTATTGACTAAATAATTTATTACCAAGTGCAGTTTATATACATAGGAATTTATCTTTATATATATATAGGATTATTTTATTCTTTGAAAATAAAATCAGATATATAAGGAAAAATATCTTGCAAAAAAAAAAAAAGAAGAAGTTATTTTATAAATGGGCCATCTCGCTAACTAATATGCTAGTTGAGCTTTTAGGCCCAAAGAAATAAATTAAAAACCGTCGTGTATGATATAGGCTCAATGCGAATCGAAATAAAGTCTCTTTACTTTTTCTGTTGCGAAGGTAGTTTAGAGAAAATATTAAAAATAAAATAAAAAAGTTTAAATAAAAATGAATTATAAAATCCTACAAATACAATAAATTATTTAATAAAAATCAAATAGAAAACTAACTATAAAATAAGTGATATTTATTTTTTAAAACCTAAGAAAATAAAAATATAAAAGTACTCTTATTATTTTCATATAAATAACTAACTTTTCTTTTTAACAGATAAATGTATGCCACAAAATATAAACAAAAATAAATATTATTCTTACATCTATATTTAGGTTTAAGCTTTCTCATATTATTTTCACAAAGCGTGGTTCTTCAAAGTTGCTAATTAACATGATCGCGACATGAGTCCATTAATTTATTAAGATTGTGACATGTCTCAAAAATATGTTACAATTCTCTTTTATTAGGATTTAAAAAGATTTAGAAAAAGAATATTATTATTACATTTTTTAGGACACTAAAAAAGAAAAATTATTACAAAAATATAGTTTATTGTTTCTTTTAGGAGTTTAGAAAAGAAAAATTATAATTACATAGCCTTTGACAATTATATTTGTAAGGCTCTTTTTATAATCTTTAAAAATATTTGAAAGTAAATTTAATTTTGAAAATTCTATAAACAAAGAATAATTGTAAAAAGCTATTTCAAAGTATTGTTTTTCTTCTTAAAATATTTTGTATATTTTTCATCTTTAAAGATACTAAAGAAAGATATTATAAGAGAAAATAATTTTTAAAGTTTAAATAAAAACGAATTATAAAATCCTACACGTACAAGAAATTATTTAA
Organism: Brassica napus; assembly: GCF_020379485.1. NCBI lineage: Eukaryota > Viridiplantae > Streptophyta > Magnoliopsida > Brassicales > Brassicaceae > Brassica > Brassica napus. Next base: position 8,893,767 of record NC_063439.1, read on the forward strand.
TAAACATCAAATAGAAAAACTAACTATAAAATAAGTGATATTTCTTTTTTAAAAACTAAGAAAATAAAAATGTAAAAGTACTCTTATTATTTTCGTATAAATAACTAACTTTTCTTTTTAACAAATAAATCCATGCTACAGAAATATATACCAAAATAAATATTATTTTCACATCTATATTTAGGTTTAAGCTTCCTCATATTATTTTCACAAAAAATAGTATTGACAAGAAAAATATTATCTGAGTATGTTCTTTTAATTTTTTTAAACAACTCAATTTTTTTATCATCCTTATTACATCTTATGATGTTAACACAAGTTTTTTTATTATGATGTTTTTATCGTATATAAGTATGTGTAAATATGAAGAATTTATATGTTTGTATGTATAAGACACAATATATAATTAACTAAACATAATATTTTTATTAAAAATATATTAGTTGTATAAAAATCTTAAAAAACAAGAACGGATTATAGTTGGAATTTTCCTTTTTAAAAAATTTAAAGTAACTTATTTTTTATAAATAACTAACTTTTCTTTTTAATATATAATTTCGTGTTAAAAATTATAAACCAAAAATAACTTCAAATATTTCTCTCGATATGATTGTGACATTTGTCCAAAAAAAATTGTGTATGTATTAATAAAAATCTATCATTATGTGAAAATAATTGTTTTTTTTTCTAAAATCCTAAATAAAAGAAATTTTTAAAATAACTTTTTCCTCTTTTAATCTTAACCAAATAAGATTTTTTTTCCTTTTAAATCCTGACCAAATAGAATTGTAAACGTAATTTTTACTTTTAAAATTTAATGATAAATACAATACTGAAAATATTTAATTAAAAATATTAGTGATATTGAGAAAATGAATTTTTAAAATAATATGATACTGAAAATATTTAATTAAAAATATTAGTGATATTGAGAAAACAAATTTTGAAAATAGCAACTTTTAAAAATAGTTAGTATTTTCTGGAAATAATTATTTGATAGTATTTCGTATTTTTTGAAATCCTAGAAAAAAAATTATAAAAGATTATGTAATTTTAATTTTCTTTTCTAACACCCTAAAACTGTAAAAACAATATTTGATAGTTCTTTTCCTTAAAAAATAAAATCCTAAACAAAAGAGATTTGTATTATATTTTTTAATTCCTAACCAAAGAGAATTTTAAAAAGTTATTTGATAGTATAGAAAATTTGATGATAAACATACTAAAAATTATTTAATTAAAAATGAAGTGTAAAAATTGTATTAATATGAACTGTAAAAATCATAATTTAAAATTATTTAATAGTAAATAGAAATAATTATTTGATAGCAATAAGATTTTCTGAAATTCTAAACAGAAGATAATTGTAAGAGTTTATATGATAATACTTTTCATTTTCTGAAATCCTAAACAAAAATATAAAAAAGTATTTGATAGTTTTTCTTTTTTTAATTGTAAATTAAAACGCGATTTATAAAATATATTTTTTTCTTTTAAAAAAAAATCCTAACAAAAGTAAACATACCTATTTAATAGTATTAAAAAAAGAATTTGATGACAAGTATAATGCTAAAGGTATTAAATGAACAAAAATCAAAACTTAGGATGTTGTCGTGATTGGTATTTATGTGTTTGGTTATACGAAAATTAAACACATGTTTGATATATATTATCATGTTTGCTCATAAAAATTGATTATTATTATTGTCACTGTACATACGTTTTGTCAAAAACAAATCAAGTTTCATCGTTATTTTATTACATTTTTTATTTTTACTATGTAGTAGTTTATAATTCATTTTAATTAAAATGTTATTATGAAAATATATCATTAGTAAATAATGAATCAAGAAAATTATTTAACATCAGATAAGTTTAATAAAACATTAAATTAGTACATAAGAAAGTGTATAATGTTGTCATTGCTTCTTGGCCTTATTTAACTTTCAAATTCTGTTTTATTTCATTATAATTATTATTTCGGGTTGGATCCGTTTTAATTTTTTACATTTGGATGTTTTTTCTAGCTCTAACAAATATTAACTGAAACTTATTGTGTGAAAACGAGTTCTTAACTATAAAATAAATTTCACATAACATATGCAAAAACAATTTTAAAACAATACTAAATGATTTTTTAATAGTTTTTATTAAATTAAAATATCAAATAAATTTCGTTGCAATGCACGGGCCCAAATCTAGTAGTGTATGATATTTTATTCTTTGAAAATAAAATCAGATATATAAGGAAAAATATCTTGCAAAAAAAGAAAAAAGAAGAAGAGATTTTATAAATGGGCCATCTCGCTAACTAATATGCTAGTTGAGCCTTTGGGCCCAAAGAGATAAATTAAAAACCGTAATGTATGATATGGGCTCAATGCGAATCGAAATAAAGTCCCTTCACTTTTTCTGTTGCGAAGGTTGTTTAGAGATTTCCCTTTACAATAACGAGACTTTTTTTTTTTAATAGTGAAGGCTCTACAATAACGTGAGACGTTAGGGTTCCGACGCTCCGGTCTATCTCGATTCTTCTTGTAGCTTCGTCTTCGCTTTCTCCTCCTGTTATCTTTGTGAGTTTCGATCCTTATTTGCATACTTCTTTGATTAATCTGAGATTCTTTGCTCAATACATTGATTCTGAATCAGGAAGTTCGCGGAATCTGGGGTGAATTCGATTGATTTCTCATCGAATCCGTGAAATTGAGCTTCTGTTGTTGAAGGTAGATATGGAGGTCGTCAAATCCAAGTATAGGGACGAGGATTTGGAGGTGGAAGAGGAGGAGGATGATTTGAAGAGCAGCCGGAGGGACCGTGATCGGAGTAAGGAGAGGAAGAAGGAGAGGGGTTCTGATAAGCGCCGGGAGAAGGATAGACGGAAGAGGCGGTCTGAGAGAGTTAAGAGTAGTGATGATTCTGAAGATGAGTACGGGAGAGGGGATGATGATGATGATGAAGAGAGGGAGAGGCGTAAAGAAAAGGAGAGGAGGCGGAGGGATAAAGAGAGGGGGAAGAGACGGTCTGAGAGAAGGAAGAGTAGTGATTCTGAAGATGGCGATGAAGAAGATGATGAGAGAGATAAGCGCCGAGTGAAGGAGAAGGAGAGAGGGCACAGAGAACATAGGGACAAAGATCGGAAAAGGGATAGGGATAGAGAGAGGGAAGAGAGGAAGGAGAAAGAAAGAGAACGAGAAAGGGAGAAGGATAGAGTTAGGAGAGAACGGGAACGAGAGGAGCGTGAGAAGGAGAGACTGAAAGAAAGAGAGAGGCGGGAGCGTGAACGGGAAGATGGAGAGAGGGATAGGAGGGAACGTGAGAAAGAAAGGAGTAGGAGGAACCGGGAAAGGGGGAGGTCAAGGGAGGATGGACATGAAGAGAGTGATGATGATGTCAAGCGTGATCTGAAACGTAGAAGAAGAGAGAGTGGAGAACGGAAGGAGAAGGAGCGTGAGAAGAGTGTTGGTAGATCTAGCAGGCATGGAGATAGTCCAAGGAGAAAGAGTGTCGAGGAGGATGATGAAAAGAAAGAGAAGAAAACAAGGGAAGAAGAACTAGAGGAGGAGCAGAAGAAGTTGGATGAGGAGGTTGAGAAACGGAGGAGAAGAGTCCAGGAGTGGCAAGAATTGAAGAGGAAAAAGGAGGAAGCTGAAAGTGAAAGTAAGGGTGATACGGATGATAAAGAGCCTAAGACCGGTAAGGCTTGGACTCTTGATGGGGAATCTGATGATGAAGAAGGGCATCCGGAGGAAAACCCAGAAACTGAGATGGATGTTGATGGAGAAACTAAACCCGAAAATGGTGCAGATGCCAAGATGGTAGAAGCAGAGACCGAGATGGCTGTTACTGTCTCTGAAGTTGGAGGTGATGGAGCTGCAGACGAGGAGGAAATTGATCCTTTAGATGCTTTTATGAATGCGATGGTATTACCTGAGGTTGAGAAGCTTAGCAGCAGTACTCCTCCAGCAATTGAAGATGGTATTTTGGTAACTAAGAATAATGGGAAGAAAAGTGATCACCAGCCGAAGAAAGGTTTTAACAAATCCCTTGGTAGGATAATGCAAGGTGAAGATTCTGATTCTGATTATTCAGAACCGAAGGATGATGATGATCCAAGTTTAGAAGAAGATGATGAGGAGTTCATGAAGAGAGTAAAGAAGACAAAAGCAGAAAAATTGGCTCTTGTTGACCACTCAAAAATAGAGTATGAACCTTTCCGGAAGAACTTCTATATTGAAGTTAAGGAGATCTCAAGGATGACACAAGAAGAAGTTAACGCTTACAGAAAGGAATTTGAGCTGAAAGTCCATGGAAAGGATGTACCGAGACCCATAAAATCTTGGCACCAGACTGGACTAACCAGCAAAATTTTGGATACCATGAACAAGCTCAAGTATGAAAAGCCAATGCCTATCCAAACGCAAGCACTGCCAATCATCATGAGCGGTCGAGATTGCATTGGAGTTGCAAAAACCGGATCAGGTAAAACGCTAGGTTTTGTTTTGCCTATGTTGAGGCATATCAAGGATCAGCCTCCCGTTGAAGCTGGCGAGGGGCCAATCGGGCTGGTAATGGCACCTACTAGGGAGCTTGTTCAGCAGATTCATAGCGATATCAAAAAGTTTTCAAAGGCACTGGGTATAAGATGTGTTCCTGTGTATGGAGGATCAGGAGTTGCGCAGCAAATTAGTGAGCTAAAGCGAGGGACAGAGATTGTTGTGTGCACTCCTGGAAGGATGATTGACATTCTTTGCACAAGCAGTGGGAAAATCACCAATCTGCGGAGAGTCACATTTTTGGTAATGGATGAAGCTGATCGCATGTTTGACATGGGTTTTGAGCCTCAAATTACTCGTATTATTCAAAATATTCGACCTGATCGGCAGACTGTGCTCTTTTCTGCCACTTTTCCACGTCAAGTTGAAACATTGGCACGTAAGGTCTTGAACAAGCCTATTGAAATACAGGTTGGTGGAAGAAGTGTTGTGAATAAGGATATAACACAGTTAGTTGAAGTCAGACCGGAGAGTGAGAGGTTCTTAAGACTGCTGGAACTTCTTGGAGAATGGTATGAGAAAGGAAAGATATTGGTTTTTGTGCAGTCGCAGGAAAAATGTGATGCCTTGTTGAAGGATTTGTTTAAAAGGAGTTATCCCTGTCTATCTCTTCACGGTGGTAAAGAGCAGTCTGATCGTGAATCAACAATATCTGATTTTAAGAGCAATGTGTGCAATATATTGATTGCCACAAGTGTTGCAGCTAGGGGTCTAGATGTGAAAGACCTTGAGTTGGTTGTAAACTATGATGCTCCGAACCACTATGAAGATTATGTGCATCGCGTTGGCAGGACAGGAAGGGCAGGGCGGAAAGGCTGTGCCGTGACATTTATCTCTGAAGATGATGCAAAATATGCACCGGATTTAGTAAAGGCCCTGGAACTTTCTGAGCAGCCAATCCCCGATGATCTGAAAGCAATCGCTGACGGTTTCATGGCAAAGGTTAGACAGGGTACTGAGCAAGCCCATGGAACTGGCTATGGAGGTAGTGGCTTTAAATTCAACGAAGAGGAGGAAGAAGTTAGGAAAGCAGCAAAGAAAGCACAAGCGAAGGAGTATGGGTTTGAGGAAGATAAGTCTGACTCAGAAGATGAGAATGATGTTGTAAGAAAGGCAGGTACTGTTGGTGGTGATACCTCACAACACCAGGCTGCTCTTGCTCATATAGCCGCCATTGCTGCTGCTGCTAAAGCTAATGCTGCTGCAATGAATCCTCCTGTGACTACAAACCAGTTGCTGCCGAATGGTGGTGGGCTTACCTCTCTGCCAGGTACCCTTCCGGTTACTGTCCTTCCTAATGATGGGGCAGGCCGTGCTGCAGCCATGGTTGCTGCCATTAACCTGCAACATAACCTGGCGAAGATTCAAGCTGATGCAATGCCTGAACACTATGAAGCAGAACTGGAGATCAATGATTTCCCGCAAAACGCTCGTTGGAAGGTCACCCACAAAGAAACATTGGGTCCAATATCAGACTGGACTGGAGCCGCAATTACCACTAGAGGTCAGTTTTATCCTCCTGGACGTATCCTGGGACCTGGGGAACGCAAGCTCTACTTGTTCATCGAAGGGCCTACCGAAAAATCCGTGAAGACAGCGAAAGTTGAACTCAAGCGTGTTCTTGAAGACATTACTAATCAGGCTATGTCACTTCCTGGAGGATCGCAGGCTGGAAAGTACTCCGTCATATAATGTAAGTCCAGAATTCTAATCTAACCTACAACCATTGGCGGTAAAATGTGTTTAACTTTAGCCTTGCAAGCAGATGATTTTCATAGCTCATTGTTTCAATCTCAAAGTTCAAACTTATGGATCTTAGTTTCTGTCTTTTAACAGGAAAGCAGCCATGAGGTGGTCTGTTAAGTGATTCAAAGCACACAGAGTTTATTTTGTTTAACAAGTATTATTATTTGATTACTGTTGTGGAATACAGTCTCTTCACAATTTCCGAATCTTTTCTTATAATAGACTTGAACTTGGTGTGACTTGGTGTTGATTAATGCTTGTTGTTGCTCATCAAGCTACTCGATCTCTCCTCTTTTAATTCTACTCTTTTCTTTTTTGCTTGTTTGTTATGTTTAAACAATGGCTTCGATGGATTGCTAATGCGCATTACCGTATGGTGGTAATGGCTGTAAAAGGATGGGTAAAATCTAGCTTGATGCAGTTTTTGTGTTTGGTTTGCTCTTAGCTCTTAAGTCGAATAGCAGCACCACACGTTTTAGTTTCTTGCATCTGTCCTTATACAGCTTTGGGCATCTTTTCCGCAGGGAAAATTTTGTGAAACATGAAGCTCTGTGGGAGATAAAGGTGCTTTTTGCCTCTGCAATGGGTAAGATGACTTGGAGAGTTAGTTCAGTTTTTGTGTCTGTGAAGGGATCATCAGTCTGAGTTAATAATGGTAAAGGGTGGTGTTTGCATAGTACATCGGATCTGTGATCAAAATAGTTGGAAGTAAAAAAGCACTTGTATGAGTTATTGTTTTTCGTATCCAAATTTTAAAAATGGCTCCAAAACATAAATATCCGACGATTAAGGCTCGTGTGATGATAAATAGCACATACGTGGTCCTAAACAATCGAGAACCTTGGTCCACGAAATGGTTTGTTGCCAAACTCAATTTTGCGACGGCTTTTATCAAGTGTTGCGTCCAACGAAACAATGACCTGCATGTTAAATAACCATTCCAAATGCGGGATATGAACCTCTAACAGACAAAGGCGCACGTTTTCTTTTTGTTAAAAGTGCCTGAAACAACTATAAAGATCTCTTCAGAAGTACATACGAACGTACTAGTTGTGATAAAGAGTTCTTCAAAACGAACGTACCAGTTGTGACCTATGGAGGAGATGCTACGCCTCTGAATGACAAGTACTTGGAGAACATGAGATTCATTTATGATTGTTATATGATATCAAAGTACTTTAAAATCTTTCCTTTTTATAAGCTTCGTAACAAAGTACTTTTCACAAACTACTAAAAGTAGAATCGTGATGCCATGCAAGGCAAAGAGTAAGCCATTTTAGGATTCAAGAGAGCGAGAGCCACTCCCACCAAGTTTCTCATCACCTTCTTGGCTTCTTCTTGCTTTTCTTACGTCTAGTACTCTGTTTCGTAGCTCGAGAAGCCGATTAATCTCTGTTCCTCTCGATCCTACGTACGGTAAGCCATCACGTAACGATCTATCGAAATGAAAAATCTTCTTGGAAAAGAAAAAGAAAAAGAAAATCTCAGCAACGATGCTCTGTTCTTAATATGTGATGTTTGTTTGTAATGTGATTTATATCTGAATGGTTGATAGATTTGAATTTGCTCATTGCTTATTAGATTATCAAGCGACGAGACGAGGATGAAGCTTTTGGATCTGTTCATAACCTCGTCGATACCAGTCGGAAAGATTCTTGTGATAACAGGAATCGGCTTTTACTTGGCTCTTGATCGTGTTAACATTCTTAATCAAGATGCTAGAAAACAGCTCAACAACGTCAGATTTTTAAATATATATATTAAGTATTCTCTATATGCATTTGTGATACTTTACGTACAGAGTTGTTTTTTTCTATTTTGTAGATAGTTTTCTATGTGTTTAGTCCTTCACTCGTTGCAAGCAGTCTAGCTGAGACTATTACTTATGAAAGCTTGGTGAAAATGTAGGTTACTCTTTCCAAAACTCTGCTTCAAATGAAATGAAATGTGATTTTTCTAAAAATCTTTTTGTTGTTAGGTGGTTCATGCCACTCAACGTTGTGCTCACATTCATCATTGGCTCGTTTCTTGGTTGGCTTGTTATCAAGGTCACTAAACCTCCTTCACATCTCCGTGGCATCATAGTTGGTTGCTGTGCTGCTGGTAATGAAAAATGTTTTTGTCACATTCTTCGATTCCTTAGTAATGAAAATGCAAAATCCAACAGGGAACTTGGGAAACATGCCACTCATCATTATCCCAGCTATATGCAATGAGAAGGGAAGCCCTTTTGGAGATCCTGAGACTTGTGAGAAGTATGGTTTAGGTTATGTTGCCCTCTCAATGGCGGTATGTAACCTTTTCTTAATTAATATTCTTCTTCTAAAGGTTGTGTTATAATGCTAATTACAAGTCAAAAACGTTTGTGCGCTAATGTAAATATTAGATTGGATCCATTTGCATATGGACTTATGTATACAATCTTATGAGAGTGCTAGCTAGAGAAACTCCTATAATCATCGGTACCTCCTCTACAGTGCCATTGATTCCTACCAAAGTGGTTCAAGTTGAGGAGCAGGTCTCTTACTCAGTTACATCTTTTGATATTCTTGTAAGCATGTTTATGCATGTAACTTATGGTTTTGTGCATGTGACAGTTTGGAACATGGAGCAAGATCAAGCAAAGAGTATGTTCTGCAACAGAGAATATCAATCTAGGAACGATCTTTGCTCCTTCCACTATTGCAGCGGTTTGTTCCTGGAAAGAGTGCTAGCTTCTGTCTGTATGTTCAAATATTGAATAAGCAACTTTCATTTGCAGCTTATCGCGCTTGGGATTGGGCTTATTCCTACACTAAGGAAGCTACTAATCGGCAACACAGCTCCACTCAGAGTGATTGAAGACTCAGTATCTCTATTAGGGTATTCCATAACCACAAACTCTCACTTTTTTAATGATGTAGAAAATGTCTAACCTGAGTAGCTTAATCCATTTCTTGAAGGGAAGGGACTATTCCTCTTCTGACTTTGATTATAGGAGGAAACCTTCTCAAAGGTAAACAACAACAAAAGCTGCAAGTAAACATTCTTCTTACTCGCAAGAGACAAAATCCATCTCTCTGGTTCAATGATCACAGGTCTGAGGGGATCAGGAATGCACAAGTCAGTCATATTAGGCGTGGTGGTTGTGCGTTACGTGTTGCTGCCAATAATAGGTGTTTTGATAGTGCAAGGAGCTCATTACTTGGGCTTGATTACATCAGAACCGCTCTACCAGTTTGTTCTTCTGCTTCAGTATGTTGTTCCACCGGCTATGAATCTTGGTTCGTTCGTTCTTCCAGAGTCAGAAAAATACTACAAGAACACACATCACACGGTCTTTCTCATAGACTTCACCTTTTCTCGCAGGTACAATAACTCAACTATTTGGGTCAGGAGAATGTGAATGCTCTGTGATTCTCTTCTGGTCTTACGCTTTGGCTTCGGTTTCTCTCACCCTCTGGCCAACCTTCTTTATGTGGCTTGTTTCCTGAACTAACACACACACATACACATACACGCATACGAGCAACATTTGCAAATCTTTACTTGTTTGAAAAGTTATAGCAATTGATATATTCTTTCTATATTAAAGAAGTTGGAGGTAAAAAACAACTAGGAATAGAGAGCCAATAAAAAGGGAAATTTTTAAAGATTTTATCATCATAAGTTAGCAAGATAAATGCTTGAGACAAGCAATAACAAATTATACTACTGAGAGTTCATAAAGAAAACTTCAAAGAGAGGACTTGTGAGGAAGATCATCGAAGTAAGGATGCTCCTCCATAGCCTTCTTTGCTGAGATATGTTTAGCTGGCTCGTACATCAGCATTTTCTGTTGAGAACACACAAATAAAACGAAATATTACTTTTCACACTGACTGACTCAATTAATCGATCAAGGTCTCTAACAGGTGTGTGTTTAGGGACTTACTGATAAGAGATCAAGTGAAATGAATGAAGCTAAAAGAGAGAGAGAGAGAGAGAGGAAGTAGTTGTACCAAAAATGCAGCCAACAGACCAAATATCAACAGCAGATGAGTAATGGGTTGCTCCAAGAAGGACTTCAGGAGCTCTATAGAATAGAGTTAGTATCTGTTGCAATGGAAATCAAGGGAGAGTAAAAAAAAACTAGGAATTTAAAACTCCAGACAAACAAAAGATAGGATGCACAGGACTTGAACTCTAGAAAATTTCAAAATAGCATATAAATTAATAATACCTCATGTGTAGTACTTTTTCATAGGGAGGGTGAAGGCTCTGGCTAATCCAAGGATCAGCTATTGTGTTCCGGTCCATCAAGAGATTCTGAGGCTTAAGATCCCTGAAATGAAAACTAGATATCAACGGTCTGTTTCCAAATGGGGTTTCTTGGAAGGCAAGAATGAAATGTTAATACCTGTGTCAAGACTCCATGGCCATGGCACAAAGCCATGCTTTTGCACAGTTGGTACATCAAGCTCTGCAATCAAAATTTCAAAATATTACATCTTATAGCTTACTGGCGATAAGCAAGCTGATATGTATGAGGGGATGAAGTGGCATTCACGTGAGCACATAACATTTTCACATGGAGAGGATGCTGGAGCTGGCTTCTCTCCAACTTGCTGCTTACTCTTTCTATTTAAGCTGTTGTTTGCTAAAGAGAGGAGGCATCGAGAATTTGAGTGAATAATCAGAGAGATGTGATAGAGCGGGATTTGTGATTAGGTTTATCTTGTAAAATCAGTATTTCTCTCAATAACAATCATTGTTTTTACATCTACTTGTAACACAGGCCACCTAGCCAAACAGATGGATAAATCTAAGTGGTAGGTTTGAAATCCGTGGTGGTCAGCCCCTTTCCAAATCCGCAGTACCACATGTGTGATTAATTTGAGTGAGAGTTAAGAAAGAAAAAATAAGAGACAAAATCTCTAAACCTTGACAGTGTCCTGGGGAATGTTGTGTCCAGGTTACCTATATATAGCTTCTGATGAATTCCTTGAGGTCAGTATAAACGTACTCGGAAACAAGGTAGAGTACAGTTTTGCCTTCTTTGTTTTTTCAATCCTTGCTTCACATCCATCAACCTAGAGCATAATTAAGAACAAGAAGAAATGATGATCATTATGACAATATAATCTCTACGTAGAAAAATGCAATTCACTTACAAGTTACAACCAGGGGCGGACCCATGCCTTCATGAGGTGTCAAAACTAGAAAATTATCCGTCTAGCAAAATACTCAATCGATGCAGTCCGCAACGTCCTGTCAGCATTCCCCCGTCTTGCCCGAACTGCCAACAGCCCTCTGGTCTTTAAAAACATTAATCTCCATCCCCTAACCGTTCAATCATTGTCATTGTTACACATGTAGCGGAAAATAATGGACCTCTGCCTTTATGCCGGTAACTTGGAGCATTATTATACCATAAAGTTACTGGCAGAAAGGCAGAAGTCCATCAGTTTCTGGTACCTGTGTAGCAATGACAATGGTTCAATCATTATTTCTGTTTGGATGAAAATTGGCAATAGTTCAAGCATTAAGAGAGGTCTATCTCTTGCCATTGAAAATTTTGAGAGTGTTTTTTCTTTTCTTTTTATTAGTGGCTGCCGTGACTTATGTTTTATAGGTAAAGTAGGCTAGGGTTTTGATATTGTGGAGTTATTGTGTATGAGTGTTTTGATAAAATAAATTTGTAACGTGATTTGAATATTTTTGGAGTTATTGTTTTGATTATGAGAAATCTGTGGTTAAATGCATTTTAATGAGTACGTTTTAATAATTAACTAGATTTTGACCCGCGCTTGAAAGCGCGGGTTCTTTTGTTATAACAAATTTTGATATGAATTAATATTGTGTGATTGTTTTACATTATAATGTTACAAAGTCGAATTATATAAAATAAATAATTTTTAAAAATACTATATAATTCATGAATTACTTTATTTGAAATTTTGTATAAATCTTATGTAATTCTCTCTTACGCATGGGTATTTTACATGGATCCCGAAAAACCAAACAAAAATCAACTCGAAAATTCTGGTTCGGTTCGCGTCGGGTCCAGAGAAAAGTACGTATTTTTTTTTGGAAATGTGGGTCTCTGTTCGCGTCTGAGACCTATCCGAAACCCGTTTGGGAGCCAAAGTACCCAAAATGTTTGTGTAAATTATATATATTTGTGTATTTTGGTTGGTATACATATATTTTTGAGTTTTGGTTTGAATTTCCGGTTATAGTTTTGGATTTCGAGTAAAAAATCAAATTTTAAAAATATATTTGGATATTCAGATAAAATTTTGAGTATTTTTTGGTTCCTCGGGTCAGATTTCAAGTACAATTTTAGGTCTTTTGAGTATTTTCTGATTTTTAGGTATTTGTTTAGATTTTGGATATTTTTTCGTGTTTCGAGTATATTTATGTTTATCGAGTTTTATTTGAGTCCTAAATATCTGTACGGATCCATACCCGTTACATACAAAAAATAACATATATTTAATAGGTATTTGAATTATGGAGTCGAAACCATCCAGATCTGAAAAAAACCGAACCGAACTCAAATAATTTTTTTCTAAATACCTAATTAGGTCCAAAAGCCCAAGACCTAGCAAAATTCATTGATTCATTTTATAAAATTTTGGGTGAAAAATACTCTCCAGGTTTGATCAATAATGTTTAATAGGACATGGCTCATTTATATTTCAAAAGTTGATCTAGTAAGAAAATTTTGATCTGGTATATATGACAATGATCCCTACGTATTGAAATTTTGGTGCCGTTTATATCAAATATATATATGTTAAATTGATAGTCATGACTTATTAAAGTGGGTGAGATTTATTTGAATGTTAGAAGATATTATTTGATTGTTATATAATAGGGGATAGTTAATAATATTTAGTTGTATACAATAGGTTGGACTAAAAAATAAATAGGTGCAACAATCTTGTATAAGTAGATTTTTTAGGACTACTTCCCTTTTAATAGTATTGATTGCTTTGTAATATAATTTTGGAAAGTATTTGGTTTGAAGAAGCTTTGATCCTAAGAACCCGCAAATTATTTGTTCTACTTGCAAGTAAATTTGAGCCGAAGAACCCACAATTTTTTTTTAAAAAAAAATTTAGGTTCCTAGCTTAGTTCAAAGTTATTCCCAAACTTTTATCAACTTAAAGCTAAAGAGAGGGAAACAGAGAAAAACAAAAAATATAAGGAATTCGAAACTAACGCAAATTTTTAAAAAGATATTTACATGCTCATCTATCAGCAACATCTCAACACTCGTCAAAGCTCCCCTTTGTTGATATTTTTGCCATCCAAGAACCTCAACAAACGGACCTCCGCGGTGTTAGAGTATCGTCCGGCTCTCAAATTGGCGAGGACAGTGTATGAATTCGCCATTGGAATCGTTTGCTTGGAAATTGTTTGCTTGGAAATTGTTTGCTTTTGGATTTTGCGTGAGTTGAACTTTGCATGCTAGGAAGCTCTAATATTTATAGATGTAGATTTAGGGGGTTACAGTGGAAACAAAGAAGTATATCGAAATCTTAACATGGGAGTTGTGGACTAATGAAGAGAAAACCCAAATTAAATGACTGATTAAAGAATCTGTGAAACGTTACGGCTTGAAAAGGGTGTGGTGTTTAGTCGGCGTGTGGTTTCGGCGAAGAATCAGCCGCAGGAAAAATAAGAAGAAGATTCCTAATTCAAATGGGCCGCAAACAAGAAGCGGGCTCAATTTAAAAATAAAGAAGCGAAGCCAAAGTCTAACTCACAGCATTTCACCGCAACAGAACGTGACGCGAGTGAGCGTAAGGAATCTGAACGCATGAGAAACACAAATAGCGTGTCAACACGTGTCAAAAAGACCACCCCTCTCCTTGAGGACGTGGAGGGCTGAGGAGAGATCATGAGCTGACTTTATTATTATAGATGTACTAGGTGGATGCCCGAGGTTTCGCGGATTTGAATGTTTTGTAACAGTATATTTATTATAATTTATTATTGTCATTATGTGTTTTTGTTAAATATTTTTCTAAGAATAATTGTTTAAAAAAGATAAATATAACTATTTTAAAATATTTTTTAATATTTTATATTGATAATTGTACTAACATTAGTTATGTATAATAATTAGGATTCAGTTTTTAATAAAATTATTTAATTTTTGAAGGTATACAATACTGAAACTTGAAACTTGAAATATTTTATATAGTTTAGAAATACTTGATTGCTAAAAATGATTTTAGGAAGCATTATAAATATTATATAAAACACATATTTTATTACCATAAATTATTTTGTGCAATATGTTTTGGTCGCTTGGATACTGATAAATATATTTCTAGAACTAATTTTCGTACTCATAAAATAAATAAAAAATTGAAAATCCATTAAAAATCAAATTATAAAACTTTTTCTCAAACTCTATATATGATCAACGCCTAAGAAAAAATTAATTAAGTGATTTATCATTTAATATAAAATAAAATTTAAAAATATATTTTATAAATTAATTTATAAACTTGTATAAATAAATTAAAACCTCTTATCATAGATAATTTAAAACATATGATAAGCCAAGATAAATAGTTTTATAAATGTATTTATGATTTTTATAAATGATTTGTAAAGCATCTATGAATTTTATTAAATATTAATAGTTATTATAATACTTTATATACAAATATAAGGCCATATAAAAATATAAGGCTTTATATAAGAATATAAAATCATTATATCGATTTTAATAAACTTTTTTGTTT
Organism: Brassica napus; assembly: GCF_020379485.1. NCBI lineage: Eukaryota > Viridiplantae > Streptophyta > Magnoliopsida > Brassicales > Brassicaceae > Brassica > Brassica napus. The sequence continues at coordinate 8,908,792 of NC_063439.1, forward strand.
ACTATTTTATGTAGTTTAAAAATATATAAAAATTGATCAAACATTATTACTTTTTCTATAGTTTCAACAGTTAGTTACCATAAATAATTATTTGTAATATTATGTAGATGGTTTGGCAAGTGATATAAATACTTTTTTAAAAATCTAAAAATAAATATAAATTATAAATTATTGACAATCAATTTATAACCGTTTTTTAAGATTTCATAAAAGATCGACACATAACCAAAAATCTTTTAAAAGACTTCTCAATTAATATATAATATGATATATAGCTTTGATTTTAAGTTCTTATAGTTGACTTACAAACCCTTATAATAATTTAAAATATACAATAAGCCAAGATAAATAATTTGATAAATGTTTCTAATAGATGATTTATAAAGAATATAATATGAACTTTAGGCGATGTTACTAGTTATTATGATAATTTATATTAAATATAATGCTTTTAAATAAAAATATAAAATTATTATATTGATTTATATAAAAGGTTTGTCGTTCATTATTTTATGTATTTTTTAAATATAAAAAATAATCAATTTAATTCTCTTTCTATAATTCAATAATTAGTTTCCATAAATCATTATTTGTAATATTATTAAGTAAATTATTTGGCAAGTGATATTAATTGGTTATAGAATTATCTTTTCTTTTTATATCTAATAAAATAAATAAAAATTAAAAATCATCGACCAATCAAAACATATAATATGAACTTTAGGAGATGTTAATAGTTATTATGATAATTTAGATAAAATATAAAACTTTTAAATAAGAATATATTATCATTATATTGATTTATATAAACGTTTTGTCGTTAATATTTTATGTATTTTTTAAATATAAAAATGATCAATTTATTTTCTCTTTCTATAATTTCAATAATTAGTTACCATAAATCGTTATTTGCAGTATTATTATGTGAATTATTTAGTATGTGATATTAATCGGTTATAGACTTACCTTTTCTTTCTAGATCTAATTAAAATAAATAAAAATTAAAAATCGTTGACTAATCAAATTATAACAGTGTAAGAGTTCACTTATGATCGACACGTAAACAAAAATCAATAAATTGACTTCTCAATTAATATATAGCAAGATTAGAATTATGAAAATTTATATAAAATATAATGCTTTTAAATAAGAAGATAAAATCATTATATGGATTTACATAAACGGTTGTCGTTTATTATTTTATTTATTTTTTAAATATAAAGAATGATCAATTTATTTCTCTTTATATAATTTCAACAATTAGTTACCATAAATCATTATTTGTAATATTATTATGTAAATTATTTGGCAAGTAATATTAATTGGTTATAAAATTATCCTTTCTTTTTAGATCTAATTAAAATAAATAAAAATTAAAAATTATCGACCAATCAAAATATATAATATGAACTTTGCGAGATGTTAATATTTATTATGATAATTATATAAAATATAGTACTTTTAAATAAGAATATATTATCATTATATTAATTTATCTAAACGGTTTGTCGTTATTATTTTATGTATTTTAAAAATATAAAAAATGATCAATTATTTCTCTTTCTATAATTTCAACAATTATTTACCATAAATCATTATTTGTAATATCCTTTATATATTAATTGAGAAACATTACATCATTGTTTTGTAGCCACGTGTCACCATGAGAATGAAATTCAGAATTCTTAGAGAAATTGGTTGGTCCATCATAACTTATAATATACTTTTTATTAAACTAACTATTAAATTGATAAATATTGTACATAAGAATATTCTCACAATTTCCTTAAATAAAAGCTACAGAATTACCTAATATGATTAACGTATATATGATAATTAATTATTATGAATAATAAATATTTGATAATAATTTTTATATCTTAGCTCTTTTTTGTTTAATTTTATATCATTAAAAAATATTAAACAACCACATTAATCACATAATAAAAAAATATTTTTTTCCTATATGTTATATTTAAAATTTTTAAAACGACGATAAATTACTAAAAATGTTAAATGTGTCACACTAAAATTTTGTGATCAATGGTTTAATTTGTTTTTGGTAATAATAAGATAAAAAAGACCATAACTCCTATGAATATGAAGTCTCATTTACTAGACATTCATAATATAGTTTAATATAGTTTAAAATTAAACTATATAACATAGGTAAAATACTTAAATATGATAATTTCTAAATTTGTACTGAAAAAGTATTGAAACCTTAATATTTTAATTTTGAAATTTGCATTAAAAAAATCGCACACTAAAAATTTTGTGTTATCATATTTATATTAAAATATACTATATATCGATGTCCATGTCATTGAAATTTAGTTATATACCATATAAAATAAATAAAATGATTGTTTTGACTAATTTACCAAAATAGTATCGTAAATAAACAAGATATATTGTTTTAATTTATGTCTTTACTCTAATTTAATTATACACATAATACGTAAATAAATACAAATAAATATTAATAAATAAAAATTAGCTTTATATATAACATTCATCCCGCGCAATTGCGCGGATCTTAAACTAGTTATTATGTAAATTATTTGGCAAGTGATATTAATTGGTTATAGACTTACCTTTTCTTTTTAGATCTAATTAAATAAATAAAAATTAAAAATCATTCACCAATCAAATTATAACAATTTTGTAAGAGTTCATCTATGATCGATACATAACCAAAAATCAATAAAGTGACTTTTCAATTAATATATAATAGGAAATATATTTTATAAATTTAACACATCATCACTTATTTTATAAATTTAACACATCATTATTGTTTCTTTAATTAATAAATTATTCCTACATTTCCATCTTCTTCTTATTTATATCAGATGTATTATATATACTAGGGGCATTGCCTTCGCGCAAGCACGGAATTGCGGACAAAGTTCTTTTTTCATCTCAATATTTGTTAGGGTTATTGTAGTTGTGAATTTTGTATTTTGGGTTGATCATTGTTTTACAAGTTTTTTATTGTTATAGGGTTAGAATTGTGATGATAAACTGTGTATGCATTGTTCTCCACTTAGGAAGGACTAAACTGTGTTAGTAATGTGATTGATATAGTTCGTGGTGTTTCTTGATATGTCAGTAAGACTTATTGTTTGTTTGTCTTTTTAATTTGTCTCTTGTATTGTTGAGAGTACATAAATTATATTAAGGTTGTTGAGCGTACCTTTTGTTTTTGGATATTTTTTCTCCAGTTTAGTTGTGTAAGTTGTATGTATTAAGTAATAATTTTTATTATCCTTATTATGTTTGTTATATGTTTTTTATTTTTAAACTTGTTGCTTTTACCGGACCTTTAAAACAAATACATAAAGACTTTGTAGAAATAACTATAAAACGAGTGACAATTCTGAGTATTTGGGATTTAATGGGTTTTAACAAATTTATGTATTTCTTATAAGAAAATAATAGCATTGGCCTGTTGACATTGTGCATGTAAGCTATTTTCATAAAATAAGAGGAGTGAGCAGGTGGAGATGTTGTTGCCACTTCTGTGTCTGTAGGGATTGTCTCTTGTATCTCATGGTGTGGATGTGTTTGTATCTCTTTTATTTGATGGGTAATATGTATACACAAATCATTGTAAGTTATATTTATCGGATTTCGTAACTTACTCTGCTTTTTTAAGTTATATTTTTTAAGGTAATTTTACAGATCTTAGTTGTCTTCTTCGTCTTTTTCGTAAGCATTTGCGAACGTAAGTTTGTAAATTGTTAAATAGCTGGCTGTGTATTTTGTATTGTTTAGCTGCCGATGTATATGTCGTTGAGTTTTAGTTGAGGTGATTGGTTTGGTATATTTGTTTTGAAGTTTATTTGTAAGATTAGACAAAAAAAAAGGTGATCATTAATGATTTGTTTTTGGGATTCTAGTTTTTGGTGTTCTGATTGTTTGAGTTGTTGTTGTTTCTTTTAAGCTGTAAAATAAAGGTTTGTGTAAAATTAGTTTGATAAGTAAGGGAGATAAATAGACGACCACATATCTTGGTTAGAAAATACTTTTGATTATTGATGCTAACATAATATAGACAGTAATATAAAGAGAATTGTGTATTGATTTTTTTTACGGATCAATGGGGAGCTGGATAACGACTCGAGTTGTTTCTTTGGTTAGGTCAGAGCTTTGGACAAAACGGATTTTTCCAACCACATATGTGAGTTTAAATATCAGTTATGATATCGAAACATAATATAAACTCATATGCAATATGATAATATACATGGGAGTTATAGGTTTGTGTTCGCAATCACTTGGAGATTGTTGAACAGTCTAATCATGACTGGAGATTGATCTCAGGAGCACACGTGATGACTCATCAATAATAGTCGCTGAGATGAAATGAGTGAGGAATGTATGATCAGTTATCTTGTGCATGCTTGAGCACTTAGTAACCTCAAACGATCAACTTTCACAATGGAACCGGCTTTCAAAGATGGCATGTAATGATTAGCACGTCTGGCGGGAATAGACCCATGAATCACAAAATTTGAAAATAATAATATTCAACAAAGAATCAAGAAATCAATTAAAAATAATTATGTTAAATAAGTGTGATAGATCGAAGATTAACTTACCTTTTCATCAAAAAAGAGAACCGTGATTCCCATAAACTCACTGTCTTTCTTGAAGTTCAAGGAATTCAAGAAGCGGAGGAGGCCAGAAGCTATGCTCTGACTACTACGACCAAGACGGAGAGACTCGAAGATTGAGTGACGGATGCCGGTTTTGAGGAACTGGATAGGCAGATAGAATGACATTTTCTAGAAGATGGTTAAAGCTAAGAGGAATCAATGAGTTTTGTGGAGATACAAATTAGGTTCATTAAAGATGAGAATCATATATATAGGGTTTACAGAGGGGCTACAAATCACGAACATTTATGATCCAGCGATTTAAAATGAGGAGATGAATATATTACGAACAGACACACGGCGCAACTCTATAACTCAGATTTGTCTGAGACAATGATGAAAAGAACCATAACTCATGTTAAACGACGACAGTTTACAATATGGGAAAACATAATTATTGCATACTTGAGTTTTTTTTCATATAACGTGATGAAACTCATTTAAAAATGAAACCTATAATACACTTGTAGGCCCGACCCTCAGAGGAAGCCGAAGAAAGCAAGAGCTTCCGACCTTCATAAATATATATTAGTTTTGACCATCAATGTACAAAGTATCTTTTAGTTTAATTGTATAAATGTTGGTGTTAATATCTCAATAACTCGGTTCGAGTCATGGACTTGACACTTTTCACAGTTTTTAAAAGTGGGGTCCACAAAACGCTGATGTGGCGCACTAAGAAACGATTAAAGTGCCGCATTTTAATGCAGACTAGGTGGTTGTCCGCGATTTCGCGGGTATAAATATTTATGAAAATTATATATTATGTTTATAATTTTATAGTTTTTACTAATAACCATAACTATTAATAATCATTTTATTTTAAATAGTTTGAAAATCAAAGTCTTGATATTGTATAATCTGAGAAGATTATTGAGATATAGTGTTAATTTCTATAAATTTTATTATAAATTTTTAAAAGTTTTTTATGACATATTTTTTTATTAATAAAATATAAACAAGAAGTTATTTTATTATACATTCTATTTTTGCATTATTTTTCTACCACTTTATTTTATTTAAAAGTAAAATAGTTACAAATAGTTAATTAACAGTTATAACACTACGTAAAACACATGTATTTCGGCAAACATATAAAACATTAAGTACATAAAAATATAAAATAACAAAGAATGCAACCAAGAATACAACAAATAAGTTTTATTATTCTTCGTTGATGTTTTATATATGTATCCTTTATTTTTTCCTATTACAAAATAAGCATGTCCATTTTATTATAATCAAAACAATATATATCAATAGAGTAAATCTAGTCTCGTATTAATATATTGTTTCTCATTTTAAATTTATATATTATAATAAACTTTTTCATTGATTAATATTATCTTAAAGTATTTACAATATAATTTTATTATAATCAAAGCTGTAAGAATTATATTAATAGAGTATATTAAACTTAGACTCGTATTAGTATAATGTTCCATTTATATTATAATAAATATTTTCATTTATTAATATTATTTTAAAATACTTACCATATATTTTCTGATTTTAAATATACAAATGTTTTAATCATTTCTAAAAGTAATAACTCAACTATACAATTAACATTTGTCACTGAAAAATGACTGAATGTTTTAAAATTGTATATTTGACTGTTTTACAATCATTGGACACATTTAATATATATATAGTGAGTATAAAAAATATTATTAGGTTTAGGTTAATTAGTTTTATGTAATCTATAATTTATTGTATCCACTATTAATATAAATATGTTAAAATCGTTTATATAAATATTTCTATCATACCATATGTATTTATATGTATATTTTAAATTTCTATAATGTAATCTATGATATTTAATTGTTTCTATAAACGAATTATGTTAATTCTTCTAACTTTAAACTGTTTAATTATTTGTATGGTAATATAGATTTGATTAGGTAGTTCTAGGATTAGTTTCTTTTTTAAAACTTTAATTAAATAAATGAAAATTCAAATACAAACAACCAATTAAATTAAGAGAATTAATTCTAAATTTCACCTATGAATTAAGCAAAAGTCACTTAAGTGACTTCTCAATTAATATATAGTAGAATTTTAACAGCTCGTATTCTCTAATTGATATTTTATATTCAATCCAATCAAAATTTTGATATCGATTGTTTAATTTAATGAAAATATGTAATATAACTTTTAAAAAATTATGTAATTTTTTTTCATGTTTCATCAAAACCAAAACAATCAAAATAAATAATAATCAATCTGGCAACATTTTCCTCATTTCTCAACAAGATTAAGCTGTACAATGATGGAAAAAATAACTAAAGTTTAATACATAAAAACTAATATGATAGACAAACTGTACAATATACAACAGCCCGCAAAGGATCTATACTATTATTTATGAAATGATTTAGCTTATTTGTCATGATTTCTATGATTTTAGGTAATTTTACTTATTTGTCATGTTTTACTTAGCTTTAAGCTGAGTCATTAATTTAATAATAGTTTTTAGTTGAGTCTATAATTTATTAATTTAAATAATATAACTACAAAATATGTAATTAGATATATAATTATTTTTATTTTAATTATTTGTCATATTTTCCATGATTTTAGTCAATTTTTCTTATTTGTAATGTTTTTATTAGGTTTTAGTTTAGTCATTGATTTATTAATAATTTTAGCTGAATCACTATTTTGTTAATTTTAAAAAATATTCGTAATGAATTTTATATATAATTAAAAACGAATTTTGATTTAATAATATTTAAATCTATATGTTATATCAAAATTCTTATTTTCTTATTTGTCATATTTTATTACGTTTTAAGCTTTTATATAGGTCACTGATCTAATATTAGTTTTTGACAGAGTATTTATTAATGTTCACAAAACCCGTAATGAATTTTATATACATGCATTTTATTTTAATAATATTAAATTTATATGTTATATTAAATAATTAATTATAAATTAAATATAACAAAATTGTGGAAATATATTTAAAAATTAAGAGAATTTTTATATATATTGTGTTGCTATCTGAAAACAATATTTTTTATTATAAAGTTAAAAAACTAAGATATAAAACAATTTATAATTAAATATTAGTCAAACAAAAATATTTATATAAAGATATTTTCTAAACTATTTCTAATATATGAGTGTTTTAAAACTTTTAACACAATAATAAGTACATAGTTTGATGAACGTTCTTTGACATATATAAATAATTTGATGTTTGATTTAACTATTTAAAATCATAAATTATAACTTAACTTGTGACTGGGTTTTACTTTAAACCAGTTTAAGTTTAATCCGTGAAACACTATAGGTTCAGTTGGTGACCACTAGAAGAATGAAAAAAAATAAACAAAAGAAAAAATAAATTTCATTTGAGGAATGGAAAAAATAAAATAAATTATGAATTTTTGTTTATTTTGTTCCTTATCAAAATTACATAGGGAAATTTTTTCTTATAAATTCATTCCTCCAGGGAAAATTTAGAAGAAAAAAGTGAGATCTACCTTTCAATAATTTGACTAAAATTTTAATATATCTGGTATAAATTTTGAGGAACAAAAAATTCACCATAATATTTTTTTTTCAACATGTTCACCAATTAGAGTTTTATAATGACGATTTTTGGATTAATAAGACATAAAATAATAAGTATTCGTAAGATGATTATGCTCGCATGTGCGGGTAAAACACCTAGTAATTAAATAAAAACAAATATGATAGTGAATAACCTAAAACAAATCAAACAAAATAAATATGCCGCTGAAATAAAAATAAAACATTATTTCATTCAAAGAATTAGTTTTTTTTTTTTGCTAAATATGTAAATATGTAAATCCTTACTAATAAAAGGGACCTTTTGAGGCTCCATAGAACGTCCACATCAGCAAAAAAAACTTCTCCCGAAAGATGACACGTGGCATAAAATATAGTTTTACATTTTAATATTACTAATTTTCGAAAATTATAAATAATATGTAAACATACAGCATAAAAAAATAGAAAAACTACATTAAACATATGTAAGACTACCATTTTTCACTAAAAAAAAGACATCTTATCTCCATAATGTAACATTACTATTTTGTAAAAAAAACATTATATATAATTTTGAAAATAATAAATAATATGTAAACATACAACATAAAAAAAGGAAATACTACATTAAACATATGTAAGATTACCATTTTATATTTAAAAATAACAATAATATGTAAACATACAACATGAAAAAAATGGAAAAACTACATTAAACATATGTAAAATTACTATTTTTTACTAAAAAAAACAGTTTATCTCCATAATGTAACATAACCATTTTATAAAAAAAAGAAAAAAAAACATAAATATAACTATTTGACTATTTGTCCAAATTCTTCTTCAAAACATTGTCGTTTTACATTAAAAATGAAAAAATACATTAATATTTAAACATCTATCTTAAAATATAAAAAATAGATATTAATAAAATATAAAGTATAAGAAAGAGAAATACACAATATATAGAAAAATAAATAATAAGTAAATATTATAAATATATAAATATACGAATTATATATACAATAATAAGTAAATGCAAAATTTTAAAAAAATGGAAAGAGTACATTAAATATTAAACATCTATCTTAAAATGTAAAATACAGATATGAAGTAAATAGAAAGTATAAGAAAAAGAAATACAAAACTTAAAAACAATGGAAAAAATTATATTAAGATTTAAACATCTATCTTAAAATATAAAATATAGATATTACGCAAATAGAAAGTATAAGAAAAAGAAATACACAATTTAAAAAAATAGAAAAAGTACATTAGTATTTAAACATCTATCTTAAAATGTAAATCTATCTTTGAGGCTCCATAGAGCGTCCACATCAGCAAAAAAAACTTCTCCCGAAAGATGACACGTGGCATAAAATATAGTTTTACATTTTAATATTACTAATTTTTGAAAATTATAAATAATATGTAAACATACAGCATAAAAAAAATAGAAAAACTACATTAAACATATGTAAGACTACCATTTTTCACTAAAAAAAGACATCTTATCTCCATAATGTAACATTACTATTTTGTAAAAAAAAACATTATATATAATTTTGAAAATAATAAATAATATGTAAACATACAACATAAAAAAAGGAAATACTACATTAAACATATGTAAGATTACCATTTTATATTTAAAAATAACAATAATATGTAAACATACAACATGAAAAAAATGGAAAAACTACATTAAACATATGTAAAATTACTATTTTTTACTAAAAAAAAACAGTTTATCTCCATAATGTAACATAACCATTTTATAAAAAAAAGAAAAAAAAACATAAATATAACTATTTGACTATTTGTCCAAATTCTTCTTTAAAACATTGTCGTTTTACGTTAAAAATGAAAAAAATACATTAATATTTAAACATCTATCTTAAAATATAAAAAATAGATATTAATAAAATATAAAGTATAAGAAAGAGAAATACACAATATATAGAAAAATAAATAATAAGTAAATATTATAAATATATAAATATACGAATTATATATACAATAATAAGTAAATGCAAAATTTTAAAAAAATGGAAAGAGTACATTAAATATTAAACATCTATCTTAAAATGTAAAATACAGATATGAAGTAAATAGAAAGTATAAGAAAAAGAAATACACAACTTAAAAACAATGGAAAAAATTATATTAAGATTTAAACATCTATCTTAAAATATAAAATATAGATATTACGCAAATAGAAAGTATAAGAAAAAGAAATACACAATTTAAAAAAATAGAAAAAGTACATTAGTATTTAAACATCTATCTTAAAATGTAAATCTATCTTTGAGGCTCCATAGACGTCCACATCAGCAAAAAAAACTTCTCCCGAAAGATGACACGTGGCATAAAATATAGTTTTACATTTTAATATTACTAATTTTCGAAAATTATAAATAATATGTAAACATACAGCATAAAAAAAAATAGAAAAACTACATTAAACATATGTAAGACTACCATTTTTCACTAAAAAAAAGACATCTTATCTCCATAATGTAACATTACTATTTTTCAAAAAAAACATTATATATAATTTTGAAAATAATAAATAATATGTACACATACAACATAAAAAAAGGAAATACTACATTAAACATATGTAAGATTACCATTTTATATTTAAAAATAACAATAATATGTAAACATACAACATGAAAAAATGGAAAAACTACATTAAACATATGTAAAATTACTATTTTTTACTAAAAAAAAACAGTTTATCTCCATAATGTAACATAACCATTTTATAAAAAAAAAAACATATATATAACTATTTGACTATTTGTCCAAATTCTTCTTTAAAACATTGTCGTTTTACATTAAAAATGAAAAAATACATTAATATTTAAACATCTATCTTAAAATATAAAAAATAGATATTAATAAAATATAAAGTATAAGAAAGAGAAATACACAATATATAGAAAAATAAATAATAAGTAAATATTATAAATATATAAATATATGAATTATATATACAATAATAAGTAAATGCAAAATTTTAAAAAAATGGAAAGAGTACATTAAATATTAAACATCTATCTTAAAATGTAAAATACAGATATGAAGTAAATAGAAAGTATAAGAAAAAGAAATACACAACTTAAAAACAATGGAAAAAATTATATTAAGATTTAAACATCTATCTTAAAATATAAAATATAGATATTACGGAAATAGAAAGTATAAGAAAAAGAAATACACAATTTAAAAAAATAGAAAAAGTACATTAGTATTTAAACATCTATCTTAAAATGTAAATCTATCTTTGAGGCTCCATAGAGCGTCCACATCAGCCAAAAAAACTTCTCCCGAAAGATGACACGTGGCATAAAATATAGTTTTACATTTTAATATTACTAATTTTCGAAAATTATAAATAATATCTAAACATACAGCATAAAAAAAATAGAAAAACTACATTAAACATATGTAAGACTACCATTTTTCACTAAAAAAAAGACATCTTATCTCCATAATGTAACATTACTATTTTGTAAAAAAACATTATATATAATTTTGAAAATAATAAATAATATGTAAACATACAACATAAAAAAAGGAAATACTACATTAAACATATGTAAGATTACCATTTTATATTTAAAAATAACTATAATATGTAAACATACAGCATGAAAAAAATGGAAAAACTACATTAAACATATGTAAAATTACTATTTTTTACTAAAAAAAAACAGTTTATCTCCATAATGTAACATAACCATTTTATAAAAAAAAGAAAAAAAACATAAATATAACTATTTGACTATTTGTCCAAATTCTTCTTTAAAACATTGCCGTTTTACATTAAAAATGAAAAAATACATTAATATTTAAACATCTATCTTAAAATATAAAAAATAGATATTAATAAAATATAAAGTATAAGAAAGAGAAATACACAATATATAGAAAAATAAATAATAAGTAAATATTATAAATATATAAATATACGAATTATATATACAATAATAAGTAAATGCAAAATTTTTAAAAAATGGAAAGAGTACATTAAATATTAAACATCTATCTTAAAATGTAAAATACAGATATGAAGTAAATAGAAAGTATAAGAAAAAGAAATACACAACTTAAAAACAATGGAAAAAATTATATTAAGATTTAAACATCTATCTTAAAATATAAAATATAGATATTACGCAAATAGAAAGTATAAGAAAAAGAAATACACAATTTAAAAAAATAGAAAAAGTACATTAGTATTTAAACATCTATCTTAAAATGTAAATCTATCTTAAAATATAAAATTATTAGTAAATAGAAAGTATAAGAAATAGAAATACACAATATAAATAAAAATTAAATATATAATATAAGTAAATACCCAATTTAAAAAATGGAACATTACATTAAGATTTAAAAATATATCTTAAAATTTAAAATATAGATATTACGTAAATAGAAAGTATAACAAATAGAAATATACAATTTAAAAAAAATGGAAAACGTACATTAAGATTTAAACATCTATCTTAAAAAGTAAAATAGAGATATTAAGTAAATAAAAAGTACAAGAAATGAAAATACATATACAGGAAAATATATAATAAGTAAATATGTAAATCTATAATATATGAATTATATATATAATAATAAGTAAATACACAATTTTTTTAAAAAAATGGAAAAAGTTCATTAAGCATTAAACATCTATCTTAAAATATTAAATATATAATATAAGTAAATACACAATTTAAAAAAAAAAGGAAAAAGTACATTAAGATTTAAATATCTATTTTAAAATATAAAATATAGATATTACGTAAATAAAAAATATAAGAAATGGAAATAAACATTTTAAAAAAATGGAAAAGTACATTAAGATTTAAACATCTATCTTAAAGGTACATATATCTTAAAATGGTAGTAAGTTATATAAAAATGAAAATACCACATTAAACAAAAAAAATTAAAATGTACTCCCTCCGTTTCAAAATAGATATTGTTTTAGAGAGTTTTTGATGTTTCAAAATAGACGATGTTTTCATATTTCAAGGTATCTGTTAACTTTATCAAAAACTGTGTAACCAATTATATTTTGTAGTATGTTTTGTGATTGGTTGAATAATTTTTAATTTATATTTTAGTGATACCTTTTAGATAAAAAACAAGTGTTTTAATATTTGTGTCCCAACCTAAAACTTCATGTATTTTGAAACAGAGGGAGTCAAGAAAGTCCATACAAAACTCATTATTCCATCAACATCAACCTCATACTATCAAGGAAAACTTCAAAGCACTCGAGCAAAAAAATGGTTCCACCATCAACTATTGTCGTCCCAAAAATTTTTAATGACTTTGAAGGAGATTTTCTATAACAACGAACTTTTTGTTAGGTGGATTCATTGTTGGGAAACCCGCAACTTCCAAAAGCCAAACTTATTCATGGGAATTGAATTGCTTTTCATAGACTCAAAGGTATTCTTACAAATTTAAATTAATCTAATCCATCATTTTATTGTTAATATTCATACTAACTATTTCATGATCAAACTATTACAGTTAATAACCATTCAAGCATTTATCCCAAAACACTTCCTTCCACGCCGAATCAGGTATTGGTTCATGTTGGTTTAGTATTGTTTTTGGTTTATTAACACGTTTAGGATGGTTCTATTGTAAATATAATTTAAGTTGGTTTAGCATATATTATGCTTAAAATAACTTAAATTAAATAATAGTAATATTATGCTTAAAATATAATTTTAAAGAGTTTTCAAATATAGTTTATATAACATTATAGGTGATGAATTTAATTATTAAATTTGTTTATTACTTAAAACTAAGTTATTTTAAAAACATACTGAGTTATAAATATCAATGATGGATTGGTGAGTATAACATGAAGACAAAAATATAAATATTTTATTTTCAAGATAAGAAATTCAGCTTTTACTCAGTTACTCAATATATAATATCTTAAATTATTTTTTTAAAAATATACATAATTTATATATATAGATTAATCTTCCAAACTTAAACTATTATATTATATATGAATAATGTTTTTAAATAAAAATAATTTCTGATTTAAAAAAAAAAATTAAAAACAACAAATGGTTATTTTCAAATAATGGATATAATTTACATTATACTATCATTTAACAAGTATTAGATACGTTTTGATATATCATTATTTTCTATTTCCAGAAAACAATAAATTCTTAAACATCAATATCATCTAGGTTAAGTATACGGACAACACAAATTCAAACATCACAAAAAATATTTACATAAACATTATAATACAATAATTTAATCAGAAAATATAATTAAAAAGAATAGTTATATACTTAATATCTGAAAATCAAAGATATTTTTGCTAAAATTGTACTTACCTGGCCAAGGAGATCGACCATCTTTTTACGGATCGATTGATTGTTGAGCATGTGGTCGATCCAAAAATACTCAACAGTTTAATTTAATATCTAAAACATTTTTGTTAACACTCAACAGATAGTTTTGCTAAATATGATAACTAGATAGCCAACAAAATTACAAAAAATATTTAAATAGTAAAAAATATGTTAATTTAACGTGTTAAAATTTAAAAATAAGTTTTAATTATGACATGCATCTTAACATTTATATAAATATATATATCATAACCTAAATATAAATAATTTAACAACTTAAATTAGAAAAAAATAAAAATACCCGGGCGTAGCCCGGGTTAATCCCTAGTATCATTAAAACATAATGAAAGTTTAATTACAAGGATCTTGTAATCTGATCTGCTCGAAAGCATTTCCGATTCAAGGAGTCGCAAAAAAGATAAAAAAACTCATTGAATCACAAAGCTACTAAGTTTCATCTGTAAACTAACAGGCCTTAGAGTTACATTTTGACCTCTTGCAACTGCATACGTTCCCATACTTGCCTTCCTAATCCTTGGAGCAATCGATGGATGGAGGAGAAGGCTGAACAGATCCGAATTTGCCGAAGCCAAACCCAAAGGTTCTCTCGAGCTGCGACACGGAGGGCCTGGCCTACCACTCTGGTGCTAGCTGAGGTGGGCTACGTTGAAATCAGACCAACAGCCACACGGGTAAAACCCTCCTAAGCAAGCCGAAATGTTATTGCTGATAATAAAACACGATTCCTTACAAGCGCAGTCGGTAGATTAGCTCCCCAAAACCGGCCACACGACACAAGATAGCACCAACATCTAAACTGCCTAGAAGCAACACAACCCGGAGCATGAAGAGGGAGTTGACGAACGGGAGGAGCCTAAGGACTCCTCACAAGCAGGCGCATCTAGGAGACGGCTTCATCTCTAACATCACGATCTCAAGGGAGCACCCTGGTTCTGTCCTCAAAGAACACTAGAATCCAACCACTAGAAGCATAAACACAGAGACGAAAGCCATTCTAGAAGATTACCATGGTTGCAGATGCTAGAAGTAAAGGTAAGAGGCTCTCGGCGGAGAACCACCGCTCCGCCTTTCTCGAAGGAAACAGAATCCATGAGGAGAGGCTCTACAAGCCTTGAATCATCACCATCTTCAGACGTCAGGAGGCAAGAACGAAGGTGAAAGGAAGGCAGCGACGCTTCGAAAGTCACCGTCTTGGAGTTCAGATCTACACAGATCTGACACTGACAGCCTGTAAGGGGAGAGAAAGCAAGGCCACTGAGGTTCTCAATCTGTCACCGCCTCGTTCGTGCTCCAGAGAAGGGCGATACTCACCACCACTTCCGATTAGATCTGCCAAAGAGCAGAGATCCAGAGACAACGCGACAAGGAGGAGATGACAACGGTTGATAGAATCAGTGGAAGTGGTTGAAACAAAACGAACCGACAGGGGTGGGGGACGAACGGCAAAAAGTACCGTCAGTCCCCTTGGAACGGTGGCACACGGCGGAGGTTTTTAGGGTTTGGCGACGGATGGGAGAGACTAAAGAGAGAAAAAAGTTTCTCTCTCCTCTCTCTATGTTTTCAACATGATTTCAAAGAATTAGTTACTATGCAATTTTGTTAATCGTAACGATTTTCAATTTTTTTTTTTGACATCCGTAACGATTTTCAGTTTTTTTTTTGACATCCGTAACGATTTTCAGTTATTATGCAATTTAATTAACCATGACGATCACGCTCAATATCCGAACATCATATATAACTAAAAATTGCATAGAAACAATGGTTCGCAAATAATATGTAACCAACCTTTTAAATCTAAAAACAAATGTCATTGCAAAACAAAGTCAAAATCTCTAATCACGTCTAACATCTAGTATGTATATATGTTTTTGCTGAACATATGAACAAATTGTAGATTTGGAGAATTAAGTAGTGCAAGTCGAAATACATGTAGCTGGACACTATGAATCCAGTTGACAAAAAAAAAAAAAGATATTGTGAATCCCAAACTTGTTTATTAATCTCTCGTTTCGAAACTCAACAACAGCAACAACAACAGCAAAAGTTACACATCGCAAAGGAATAAAAAAAAAAAAAGAGAACATGAAATGTGGAATGGTTGAAAGGGTTTAAGCAAAGTTTCATGGAAGCTTAATAAAGAGAGCTTTTGCTTTTTAAGCGAACTGTTGACCACCATTTGAAGATGAAGAAATGGTAGTAAGGACATCAGTCACTGAAGCCATCACGCTCAGTGCTGCTTTCAGTACGTCTTGTGAACATCCTGGCTTCACTATTGTCCTCACCTGGTCTAGATATTCCTGGAGCTTCTTGATCCGTCCCATGTAGTCTTGATCTTCAACGCAGAGACTCACTGCTTTAGCATCTGCACCTGGACCATCGTACTGAAGCGGTCCTGGGTTTCTGTACAGATCTTCCATCAAGAATTTATCTGCGTTCTGTCTCAACAGCCTGCCAAAAAATCATTTACATATAATAAATTAACAACAGAGAAACACTTGAAGCAACAACGTTGGTAAGCAACTGTCTCCATGTCTACTTACTCGTATGCTTTGCCTTTCAGATCCACCATTGCCGGGTGAATTGCAGGTCTACCAATTGAAGTTGAAGTAGAACTAGCATTTTGGGACCAGTTCTTCACCGTCATCATCGCCTACACAAAGGTGTGAGATCAGTAAAGAAACAAGTTGTATTCACACCACCTTTAACTTGAAAGAAGAAGAAGACAAAACTCAACTGTAATAGGTGCAGCACCACATTTCCACTTGTTTACCGGACTTTTTAGGTTGCTCACTGTTGCCATGTAACCATTCAAACCAGCTGCTAGGATGTGGTAACATATATGTCCAAGCACCTGACAGTTTTTTCCCATTCAATAGGTGTGAATAGTTAGTCATCCAAGACTATTACCTTGCATAGATATTGTGGTCAGAGAGACTGTGACTTACGTATGCATAATCACAATCGAACTTCGATGGGAGAGATCCACGAGCTTGGTAACCAAAGAAGTGACATATAGCATTGAACTTCTTCCCCTTGTATGTGCCTTCTTTCTGTCAAGTTTCAAAGCTTTATTAATATCATATCCAAGTGTTTCTAGATGCTGCATACAACTTGAATATTCAGACAAGTCAGTGAGAAAACATGGAGCATACCAAGCGCTTGTTCATTTCAGTCTCCACCAGATACGCGAGAAGCTTCTCAGTCTCAATCTGGAGAAAAAAAGCAAAACAAGCATTTAGGATTCCAACTCTTTTTAGTAACATATTAGCTCAAACATGGTTTTGTTTCTTCTTCTTACTTGGGATAGCTGAGCAGAATCATCAGACTCAGGATGGAGGAGTAGCTGAAACATCAAAAAATGAAAATCTTGTAAGCTTCTATACTTATTTGATTTGGAGTAAAACAAAGAGAAGTCTCATGTCCAAGAATTTGAACCTGTTTCTTAATGAATGGAGGAAGGAATTCAAACAAAGCAGATGACCAAGGTGAGAGCTGAGTAGATATCTTATCAGCAGCTACACCCTCCCTAAGTAGCCCATGAATTTCCTGCAGATCACAAAAAAAGTCACCTTAGACATGAGATATATAATAATACTAAAGCAAACATCTGAGTAGTTTAGAAAGAAAACAAATAGGTATAAATAATCAATCAAATCATTACCTTCAACAGAGCGTAAACTTCAGGAATACTCTCTATGATCCCTTCGGGAATGAGGATGACTCCATGATTCTTGTCTGGTGCCAATGAATGGTATAGCAAATCAAAGTTAGTGAACGGTAAAGTACAGGACTGCATAATCTTCATTATATATATTAGTTTTTGGTTAATGAGACCTTGTCCTGCTCTTGCTTGAACTGCATCACAGATCTGCTTAGAAATGTCAAAAATGGTGAGCTTAGATGCTGCGACCTCCTCTCCCAGTATCACCTGAGACAATGCATCACACGCAAATGAGAGCCTAGAAATACAAACAGATCAATCAGCTACGTTAAGAAACCGAATCTAAAATAACCAACCATGTTTGGATGAGACTGGAGGGTACACTCAAGGGCAACATGAGAGTGCTTCCGACCCATGAGACGGATGAAATAATAGTACTGCCAATAAAAAAAAAGAATGTGAAACTTGATATCAGAATCATAAAGAGCACAACTTTGCTTTGTTCACTTTGTAACGGATTCCACACATCATCAGAATATTAAGTAAATAAACTGCAGTTAGACTAGAAATCTCTAACTAGATGAAAGTTCAGCACGAAATAGCATTTACCTTCTCTGCAGATAGAGCATCGGTGCAGGCATTGCTAATGAGCTGAGAATTCACCTGTATGAAACAAGAGATCATTAGCCAAACATAATATAAGGACAATGGGATCATGTTGGCTGCAATAGCTACAAATAAGAAAATAACTAAGACAAAAGTAATCAGATGATTTAAAGTTCAGGTTCACCTTGCATATGGTGTCAAAACCAACGTTTGCCTCCACAAACTGATTCTTGAGATCTCCATTTGTAGTGACTGGAACACCAACTACCTGAAATTTTTATGGGTGACTCGTAGTATCAAAAGGTTTTTCTTTTTAAAAAATGAAACTGAATGACCAGTGTGCTTCATAAAGAAACAAGTTAGGACCTTTGTTGAGCATTTTGCTTCAGCGAAAAATTCAGCAAGATGAGCGGCATCTGTGTTTGATGTTACACCTTCACAGCCCCAACATAAAATCTTGGTTTAGTCAACGAAACTTTGACAATGGTATAAATAAAAACGCTAGGTAATACCTCCAATGATAACAAGGCCATCTAGCTTCAAATCAGTGCAAGCTTTGAGAGCAGCGTTAACCTGCTCAGTGGTTCTGATCTGATCCTTGGTTCTTCCAAGCAAATCATAGCCACCTTAAAACATACATTTCATTGCCAAATTGATCAGAATAAGGTAATGAACAAGATTCTCAGTATACCAAGACAATGAGTTCTCAGCAAACAACGTACCTTGGTTTTTGTAAGTCTGGAGTATATCATCAGTGATCTCCAGAGTCTTTTGAGCAAACAGACCTTCCGAGCCACCTATGAACATTTTACAGCAGGAATAAACAAGATAAGTTATCACAAAGTATAAAGTTTGATGAATTGTTCACACACCAATGAGCATCATCAGAGAGAATGGAAACATACCCAAAAAGCCAAGCAATGTGCTGTTTGCGTTGTGCACCTTGAGAGCCTCGTAAAGACCCCAGATTACATTGTGTCCACCAGGAGCTTGCCTTCCACAAAACACGATTCCAACTCTGCAGTAGAAAACAGATCAAGTTAAAAACTTGCTTTGCTAATGAAGTAAACATTAAAGCCAAAGAGGAATACTGTATACCTGATAGAAGGAAGCTGAGTAATGATGTGAGCATCGGAAACTTTGGCAGCTTCCCTGAGGAAGTGAGCCAAAGGCTGGCCTAAGGTATGAGGGAAGGCACGAGCAACGATATGGGAATCAGAAGCCTCAGCCACAGTGGTTCCATCACCAAACTCCACGCGCACAGTAGTTCCCTGCAAGTTCAAATAGTAAGTATCCCGCTTAAATGACAGCAGAACCTCAGCGATAGCAAATGTAAGCTGACAAATTGGATTAAAACAGAACAAATCTAGACCAGACTGAAAACTTAGGACAAAACAGATCAGATAACATTACAATCTGGAAACTTTAGATCTGCTAAATTTTTCTACCGAGAGTTGCCAAGTCACAATAAAAGCAAACAGTAGAAACTTGTTGGATTAAATACAGTGAAAAAATCCATAGAAACAAGAAAGCTAGGTCTTTTCTCAAATAGATCCAATGAATGGAACAACAAGAAACCTGGAGACAAGGAGGAAGCTCGGGGTGGTACTGAGAACGGAGTTGCTGAAGAGGAGAGAGCTCTCTTGGGATTCCGAAATCTGAATCCATTGGCTTTTGGTTTCTTTCTTGAGTGTGGAGGGTAAGTGTGTGTTTGGTGAGATGTGTTTCTGAGTGAGCTGTTTTTTTCCTTCACTTCAGAAAAATATATAGCGACGAAGACGGAGGATTCAGAATAATACTAAAACTAATTTTTTTGGTCTCTTCCTAGTCTTTCTTCAGATTTAGAACAAAATCTAAATAATTCTCTCATTTGTCCAACTACATCTCGACTATTTACTAAGAGCATCTCCAATGTAAAACTTCATTTTTTCCTCCAAAATGGAGTAAAAGTAAAAATGGAGTAAAATTGCTCCCATCCTACTCCATTTCCCATTCCATTATGGATTGATGAACAAACAAAAAATAAACTACTCCATTTATGGAGTAAATTTCATTATAGAGTGAGATATGAAGTTGGGTTGGAGCATTCCTTACTCCATATTCACTTTTACTCCATTTTAGAGGAAAAAATGGAGTTGGGACGTAGATGCTCTAAGGCGCCACTGGATCTCTGCAATCATCCTCGATAGTACCCATGTTGCTTCCCAAAGTTGACCTCTTTTTATGAATACAATATCAACTCAGGGTGACTCCACAGCCCATGTTACTAGGACATATGGAATATGATTTTCTCTCAATATCACACGTCTTTGCGTAGTTATGATACTAGTGAGAAAGATCTTTAGATGATTCACACAAGCCTTGAATTAAAAATATTGCTACGTTGAATTAAAATACGTTTGTACAATTTTAGAGTAATAAAACTCCAAATTAGTTTTTCTTACATGTCTCCCTCCTCCCACACAAAAAAAAAAAAAAAGAACAATACTATACACTGTTCTAAAGCTTCGATGCATTTACATAATAATGAGTACTCGATATGGTTCTTGAGCAGTCACACCTACAGGTCAGAGTGATAATAATAAAAAAATAGCAGAACAACGATTACACCTTCATACAATCTTATCAGAAAGTTGAGAATGCAAGACGCAGTTAATCACTCTCTAGAATCTGGAAAGCCTGCAAGGAAGAGAAACCATGTCTTATTTTCTGACTTTCAAATCACCAAAAAAAAATCAAGAGTTTTATGATGAGACAAATGCACTACAAAGAAACTAACCTTAAACACACACAAAATCACTCTTCCATGTGATCTCCAGTTCCAGATTCTTTGACGTCAACTGAGAACGAGTACTCATGGTCACACCCCAAGTAAGAGTCGCACATCAAGTACAGTGTGTATGACTTCTCTCCTGCTTCAGCTTCGCTTTCTTTTGCAACGACACTCTCTTGATTGCCACCAACTGGTTCGTCTTCGTGTCCCCCACAACCAGCCACCACCCCTCTTCTTTCTTCTTGGGATACCTCAGTGCATCCACCGCTCCCACTTCTGTCCTCCCCTCCATGTCTCTCTCGAGCATCACTTGCAATGTCACCTCTTTACCCGTGGTCACCTCTTCGCCGCCCACAACCTCGTAACTAAGGTCGATGTTTGGGAAGCTGAGTGTCCTCCATCATGAGAAGCTCTTGGCGTTCTTCGTCCTCCATCTCCACAAGATCAAATACGGTTTCAATGTTTTTCTCTTGGCATCTCTTCTTTGTGAAGTGAGGGAGCTGCAAAAGCGTAGAGTCCCGCTCCCACATGCCTTGAGTCACCATCTTGCTTGCTTCCATAGCTAACAGAGCAAGATTCAGCCAGCCATTTTTCGATATCACATCCACCATTGCTTGAACCAGTCTGGTTGCAGATAGAAGGACCTCACAAGAGGGTCTGTCCAATTTGGGTTTTCAAAAGAGAACCTCTGGTGATTTATGAGCCTCTGAACTCTTTCCTCTTCCCCAGGCCTTATAGGGATCATGTCATACTCCGAAGCTGATGTTAAGATCTCAAGAAGTCCCTTCGTCTTGGTTTTAGAAGACAGAAGAGAACTGAAACGCTCGATGGTGGTGTAACTGATGCAATAATAGGAGGCAATCATACCAAGGTTGAGAGCCGAGAGGTCCATCTCATCCTCAATCTCAATGCATTTACTGGCGACAATGTGTTCTCAACCAGCTCGGATAGGTGATCAGACAAATGCATCTGGCTGACTCCATGTAAGATAATCCACAACATCTTGCTTGTTCTCTATAACCCCAGCAACAACTTCTGCGTTGAAATTATCATGGAAGAAATCTTGGAGATTACTTTCCATAGGGAAGGTTTCGTACATTACTCGTACCGCGAATGTTTAGATAGATCCCTTATATATTAATTGAAAAACATTTGAAAAGATGTAACCTCAATTTTGTATTAATTAAAAGAGGCCCCAATGCATAGGTGACACTCAATTAGGTAGTCAATTACATTCAATTGAAAAATAAGTAGGTCCACATTCGATTTTTATATGTTGTTAGATACATAAGTTGGTCAAACTATATGATATAATGATATGATATGATATTTTCTTTCCTTAAATAAAACCTACGGAATTACCATAAATGACTAATATATATATGACAATTAATGAGTTTAATAATAAAGATTTGATAACAATGTATATCTCCTCCATCATTTTTTGTTTAATTTTATATTATTAAAATAAATTAAACAATCAAATTAGCTATAAAAATAAAATTTAGATTTTTTCGTATATGTCATATTTTGAATTATTAAAAACGACAATAAATGACTAAAACTATTAAAATTATTATGTTAAAAATTAATGATCAATGGTTTAACATTTTTATTATAAGAAGATACACATGATTTTAAAACCATATGAGTAAAAAATATCATTTAATAATAAAATAAATATATATATATATCTATTCTATTAAAACACCTGTTTGACCCATTGATAAAAGTTGGATCCAACAACTATTTTTAACTATACATACCTTTTTAATGTGATAACTACTATGCCTTTTTAATTTTAGAAACTAATCACCACATCATTTTCTTTTTCGAAAATAACCACCACTCCCTAAAAGTAGGGAACCTCTATTTATATGCAACTTCCGCTTTTACTGTTTTCTATTTGATCGGGACCATTTAAAATATATTTTTGGACTTTAGCACCACTTAAATTTCATACTAATATATTTTCTGGACTATACCACTATATTTACGATAGCTAATAATATTTAGCCTTACTTATGTCGACTGTTTCCTAATAATATGGAGCATACCTATTTTTTCTCACTATATATCCAACAAACAAGAACATTCCAGGAATCAAATCAATTATTCTAAATTCAATTTCAAAATTTGATAACTAACTCCTTAATCCCGTAAAATATGCCCTCATCTTAACTTAAACCGTTTCCATCGCCATCTTCTCTTTATAAACATCCTTCCTACCATCTACGCTTAACACACTTCTTTAAAGCTTAATTGAGAATCCAAATCTAATTCAGAAAGTACCTTTAAGCATGGAGCTCACCGCTTTGGCTGACATCAAACCATTCAAGTCAGAATGGCGTATTCAAGTTAAGGTGCTCCATACCTGGAAGCATTACACAAAACTTTCAGGAGAAACATTGGAAATCATTCTGTCTGATGCACATGTAAGTCTCATTACTTAGTCTACCTTTTGTCTATTTTTTTCTCTTCATTCTTAACTAATAGATATATCCAATTCTACTTTCTAAATCGCTGCAATTTGTTATTTTTAAGGGAACTAAAATTCTTGCGTCCTGTAAGAAAACATACTTTGAGAAGTTTGCAAAAAAAGTACCTGTTGGAATGTGGAGAAACATTGAAAATTTCTCCATCAATGGCCCCGGTGTTTCCTACAGGCCTACCAATCATCAATACAAGATCAATTTCATCTATGGAACTGATATCACTCCGTCAACCCTGCAAAACGACAGCATGTTCCTCAGTTTGGTTGATTTCCAGACTATTCAACAGGGAGTAGAAGATGAAAACATCTTAATTGGTAACTATTGATATTTTAAGTTTGATAAATACATTTTGTTAATTAGATTTTGATCTATTTCAGATGTTATTGGAGAAGTGACGGATTTGGGATCTCTTGATACAGTTCTGTGTTCTGGTAAAGAAAGAAAGAAAATTGAGTTCAGTTTGACAGACCTTCAGTAAGTCATCCATTTGTTTTTTCCTTATATCATATTATTAAAACTAATAGTTTAACATTTTTATTTTTACAGAGGTCGTAGGATTGCTTGCTGTCTATGGGGAAAATTTGCTGAAAGCATTCATGCTAATTGCAAAGCAGTTGGTGGAGATACTGTTATCTGTCTCTTACGTTTTGTGAAAGTCGGGACCTATAGAGGTAATCCTCTATTATCACTTATCACTTATCATATCATAGTACCTTTAAGCATGGAACTCACAAAATCGTCCGTTTATTTATGTCAGATGAGGTTCAAATTTCAAATTCATATGATGCTTCTCAAATCTTTTTCAACCCGCCAATAATGGAGAGTGAGGCCTTTTTGAAAAGGTATTTAGTATGTTTATAAAATGAAAAGCTATACCTATGTTTATATTAAAATAAATTTATTGGGGTTGACTTTAATAGGGAGGTTGCATCCAATGCTTTGACATTGGTTGAATCCGAACAAGACAAACTTGAAAGGGAAATTGGACGCGATAAATGGATGCAATATCCAATCAGAGACATTGCAGAGCTACTATCTTCAACTCAGGTAATAGTTTTGATGCAAATTATATTCTAACAGTATCAATGCTTAAATGACTACCTTTACTTTTGTAAATGTAGATTGAGCAATGCAGAGTCATTGCCACAATTTGTGCAATTGACAAGGATTGGGGATGGTACTATTTTGGATGCAAAGCTTGAAACAAAAAGGTCAACAAGATTTCAACAAAAGTTCAAGTCGTCAAGGGGAATTAGATAACAACTCATTTGTGGTGGTGTGAAAAGTGTGATGATAAAGTCACTAAAGTCTTGCCAAAGTAATACATTTGTTAAGCGAGTTTTGTTTTCTATATTTTAATTTCATAAGTTGCTAATTCAAAATATGTGATGCAGGTTCAGGATTCATGTATGGGTGAAAGATGGTACTGGAGAAGCTTACCTAATGTTACTTGACTGGATTGCAATCGGAGTTATTCCTGAAACTGCTGCTGCCTTGCTCAACGGTTCATTTGAGGAGGTTATATCCTGTATTTCACAACTTCATTATACACTTTCAGAATATATAACTTTTAACATATACTGAATATTACAGCTACAAGATATTGAATCTTTTCCTGAGGCCGTTACTGATTTGGTTGGAAAGACTTTCATGTTTGGTATTTACATTGAGAGTAACAATGTTGCTAGCAAAGGTGGGATGTATAAAGTTGGTAAAGTATGGAAAGATCTAAGTATGCTACTGACTGGTGGTAGCACCACTGAGTCATGGACTCAGTCTGATGTGGGAACTTCAAATTTAAGTGGTTCACAGGTATGGTTTTGTATTTATTGATTTTTATAATGTTAATTGAATGTATACGACAGCACCAGATTCATAGTGTAAATTGTTTGTACAGGGTTCACTTTTAGTTATCGAAAGTCAGGCAAACGAAAACACTGTGGTAACCCCATCATCTAAACGCAAACAACAATCCAATGAAGGTGAACCTGACATAAGTTCTACAACAAAGAAGCAGTGCGCTCGAGTTTTTGTGAAGAAAGAAAAGACCACTAAAGAGGACTCAAGCTCCAAGAAAAGTGGCTAATGAAGAAACCAAAGTGGTTCTTTGTTTGTTTTCTGTTTTTGTTTCCTGTTTCTGTTTATGTTTTCACAATAAGTGTTTATTTGCACATTTGTTTCAGTTATTTAAAGTTTAATTTCTAATAAAGATTTCCAATATTTGCGTTCCTTTGCTAGATTATTTTTCAATTTGCAGTACTTACAATTGAGACTTACATTTTATTATAAGAAAATACTTGATTACTATTTTTGATATACTGATTCAAAACAATCTGCTCACACTACATACATCATACTTTGTTTAAAATCTACTCTAAGTAATGTTTTAAAATAGAGATTTTTAAATTTATAAAAAAGTATTTGCATTAAAACAATAGGAATGATATATTGACCAATCATCTACATGTTATAATACTCTGCCATATCATATATGAATTTAAACAAGTGGTTTCATGTTAAATGTTTATATCTCCTTGTATAAAGGAAACTAAAAAGTATTAAAATAATATTTTTATCCAATAATAAGGGAGTTCATTAGCTAACCCACGTTGTGTCTAAACATAACCCTAACACCCATCGTTACAGAACACAATAGATTACGATAAAACACCAATGGAAAACTAACTTCTCGAAATGCAGTTATCATTACAACAAACATGAAGAACAAAGAAGACAATACAAGGAAGAGAAGAACAAATCATCAACCTACATGTCAAAGTCCAGCAGATTCTAAATTGACTGATGGAACCATTGCCGACTCTACCTTTAGACAAGTGTTGGGAGATGTTTCTAATTTAAAGCCGAATTTACAAAGTTCTGGGGGTTCTCAGCATTTTACTCAACCATCAATGTCATGTCCCCGATCCTAGATAGGATCGGCCGGACGGGCCATGGTGCGGGAAGACGCACCAGTCAGGTCATTAGACCTTGAGACAAGCGTATCATGGCCCTGAATGAAGGTTAAGGGCATCAGTCAGCTGAGACTTAACCAGGATATGATGGAAACAAGGGTAAAGGAGCGGGGTGAGTGTTTAGGCAGCTGGACGAGTGTTGGTTTGAGTTCAATCAGCTCGGTTCAGCTGGTATTCAGTTCACCATGATCTGTCCAGCTCACAGGAGCTGGTGGACTAGCTCACTCAGCTGGGAACAGCTGGAGGTCAGCTCCATCCGGTGAACGGTGCGTTTTGGTTCGGATCAGTGTGGGCGAGTCCGGGACGGTTACTGGGCGAGCCGATGGTCCGGGTGCAGGACGGTTCGACCAAGTGGGTCTTAGGCTTGGGACAGGGAGTGGGCAAGCTTCCAGAGTGTGAGCTGAGGCTCAGTGATCGATTTGCCAAAGGAAGAAAAGGGGAGAAACCGCCAATGGGCGGTTATGGGGCGGTTATGGGACGGTTTTGGGAAGAAGGGATGTGATTGGTTGGTAACTGTTCGCCCAGGCGGTTGGGGACAGTTTAAATCGTCTTCTCCCTCTCATTTCTGCCATTCTGGTCGATTTTTACTCAACTTGACACAGAGAGAAACACAGAGAAAATTCAAGAGAGAAAGAGAGACACAAACCTTGGATTGGCCGATTTGATCCAAGAGATTGCTCTTGAGTGTTCCTGGTGTGTTTGGGCGTGTGATCAAGAGAATGGATTTGAGACAGAAAGACAAGGAGAAGGCAAAGGAGAAAGAGAAGGAAGTCGCCCCTGGAGACCGAACTCCTAAGGTGAGAGGTGTGGTCAAGAGTAACCGGACAAGGCCGCGGATGATGGCCGTGTGAGCCTGGCCGGTTTGGATCGATTGGCCACTCCTTACTCTGACTTCTTCTACTCTGTTTCTTTATATATGTTGTGCTATGGATTGTTTTATGATGTACAGGGAAGGATCCATTGATCTTAAGGCCTTGGCCTGATCAAATTCCCATGAAAGTCCCTTGCTCTTGTGTGGGCTGTTCATGGCCGAGATCACTATGATCTGAGCCGATTCTTTTGAATCTGATTATGGGAATATTTTTCTTCTGAATTATCATGAGTTTTCATGAATTTTATTTGGTATTTGGATCTCTTTTTAGAGGGGTCAGATTTGACATTTTTGATGATTGTTCTTGATTAGATTGGATCCGACCATGCAATGTGATTGATTCTTGTTTTGTAATCTAACCTTGCGATTGTGTGTTTGTTTGTGTTGGATCCAGGACCAGAAATGGACCGTGGTAAGGGAAAAGCACCATGAGGACCGCGGCCATGGGAAGATGTGTGGTGATTGGGTTGATTCTGAAAATTGTGTGATTATTGTACCCTATTGTGCAACTTGTGAACTTATGCGATTCTAGTGTGTAATCTATTTATTAGGATGATGAATGATGTATGAACCTTGGTTAATATCTATGAAATATCTATTTGCACTAGTTGTTGCTTGATTGTTTAAGTGTGAATGTTGGAACCTCCAAAACTCTGAAAAAGACTTAGAATTATTTAACACTTGAACTTGAATATGAAAGATGGAACTGGTTGTGTTGTTTAGTGAGGCCGCGGTCTGGTTGGGTTGAGGAATCCAGGATCGGGTCTTACAAGTTGGTATCAGAGCATTCTTGATTCTAGGATTTGTTGGGTTATTGGTTCACCACACACTTGGCCGTTTGGACTCATGGTGAGATAGTTGGGTTCTAAGTAATCTTTTGTACTGATTAACTTATGAGTGATTGAGGTTTGTGTGTTCAGTTTTGGACTAACCTTTTGTTTGTGTTTGTAACTCCTAAGGGTACAAGAAGGTACAAATCTCGGAAAGGAAAGGAGGCAACTGGAGTGTCTGGAGCAGTGGGGCAGGATGGTGCTGAACAGACCGGGGTGTTACCAGCTGGAACCATTCCAACCACGGTGCTACCCGCTCTGGTGGAGCAGGTGGACAATGCAACCGGACTTCCAGTGGGTCCAACTCTTCCTACTGAGGTTAATGAAACTAATGTGGACGAGCAGCAAGAGCAAGTCCATGGAGACAATACTGGGTCGTCCAATGTTGGTGCTGGGAGTGGCCAGAATGTTGATGCAAACAATGTTCGGGTCACTGGTGCCGAGGAGGTCATTGAGCCGACCATAAGGGGCTTGGTGGAGGCTATGCAGATCATGGGAGCTCAGATAGCCTCCTTGACACAGGCTTTCACACCATTGGTGAACTCGTCCGTGGGACAGGCTAATCCCCCGGTTCGGGTTGCTGCTGGAGTGGCTGATGTTGGTGCTGGCCGTGTGGCTGAGGTGATTGAGATAGACCCACCGGTCAGGCCAGTGCGTGGTATGGACTACCTGAAGGTGCTGGAGCATATCTCCAAGTTGGGAACCAAACACTTTGCTGGAAGTGTTGATCCTATGGAGGCGGACGAGTGGAGAACCAGGTTGGTTCGAAACTTCAAGTCCACACGATGTCCTGAGGATTACCAGAAGGACATAGCAGTACACTTCCTGGAGGGAGATGCACATAACTGGTGGTTAGCTTTGGACAAGCGTACCAATGGTACCATTGAGCACTTTGCTGACTTTGAGGTTGAGTTCAACCATAAGTACTTTCCTGCTGAGGCGTGGGATCGTTTGGAGTCCAAGTTCCTGGACTTGACTCAGGGACGGAGGACTGTTCGTGAGTATGAAGAAGAGTTCAACCGACTCAGGAGGTATGTGGGAAGAGAACTGGAGGATGAGAAGGTTCAAGTCCGAAGGTTCATCCGAGGCCTAAGGGTGGAACTTCGAACCTACTGTTCTGTTTGTAAGTTCCACACGGTTTCTGAGTTGGTTGAGAGGATGGCCTTGCTGGAGACCAACCTCACCGAGGAGGGTAAGCAGAAGATGAAGAGTGTGGTGGTATCCTCGGGTCAGAGTGGTGACAAGAAGAGGAAGAGGGACTCGACCGAGGAGGGTAAAACCTCAAGTGGTAGGTCAGAGTGCCCTAAGTGTGGACGATACCACGGTGGAGAGTGCTGGAAGGCCATGGGTGCCTGTACTCGATGTGGTAAGATGGATCACTCAGCCAAGGATTGTCCAAGTCCGTTGGGTGAGTCCAGGACCTGTCACCACTGCGGCCAGAAGGGCCACTACCGCAGGGACTGCCCTAAGCTGCAAGGCAACCAAAGTAAGGGACGTGGGGAGGCTAGCAGGCCAGTCCAGGGACGAGGCCAGACCTCAACACCTCGTGTGTATGAGCTATCCAAGGAGGTGGTTGGGACTCAGCCTTTCCAAGCGATCACTGGTAACATTCTAGACTACTACTTTTACAATTCCAGTAGAATTGCATGGTATGGAATCTAGGATGGATAGATATACTTTGATGGGTCTTGTGTAGGGACCTTAAGTATTGGTGGTGTGGAAACACACACATTATTTGATACTGGAGCTACACATAGTTTTGTGAGTCCAAGTATGATAGGAAAAGGTTTGTTCCAGTATGGAACATGGGATGGTCCTGAACGAGTGAGTGCGGCCGGAGGGCAGGTTATGAACTCACTCGGTCTGGTTAGGGACATCCCTGTGGTGATCTTGGATAGGCCGATGCCTATAGATCTGATTGTTGTCCCCCTCAAGCATCATGAAGTGATCTTGGGCATGGACTGGTTGGGAAAGTATCGGGCAACTCTAGATTGTCACCGGGGAAGGGTGCAACTTGAGAACGAGTTTGGACCCCCGATCAAGTACCAAGGAATCAAGCCAACCTCTTGTAGTTTGGTGGTTTCAGCAGTCCAAGTAGAACGGATGCTTGGAAATGGTTGTGAGGCCTTTTTGGCTACCATTTACACTGATGAGGTTGTAGGGGCCTGTGACCCAGAGGGTATACCGTTGGTTCGGGAATTTCAGGATGTGTTTGGGGCACTACAGGGCATTCCCCCTGATAGGGCTGACCCATTCATCATTGAATTGGAACCTGGAACGGCCCCATTATCAAAAAGTCCATATAGAATGGCACCAGCTGAGATGGCAGAGCTGAAGAAGCAACTTGAGGAGTTGCTTGAGAAGGGGTTCATACGCCCTAGTGTATCACCTTGGGGAGCACCAGTCCTATTTGTAAAGAAAAAGGATGGTAGCTTTAGGTTGTGCATTGATTATAGGGGTTTGAACAGGGTGACTGTGAAGAACAAGTACCCTTTACCCAGGATTGATGAGTTGTTAGATCAACTCCGTGGAGCCAAGTGGTTCTCCAAGATTGACCTGGCCTCTGGGTATCATCAGATCCCCATTGCACCAGATGATGTGAGAAAGACAGCGTTCCGGACCAGGTATGGCCACTATGAGTTTGTGGTTATGCCGTTCGGACTGACCAATGCACCTGCTGCATTCATGAAGATGATGAACGGCATCTTCAGGGAATACTTGGACGAGTTTGTGATCATCTTCATTGATGATATACTCGTGTATTCCAAGACAAAGGAGGACCATGAAAGACACCTTAGGGCGGTGTTGGGCCGCCTGAGAGAACAGAAGCTCTTTGCTAAGCTAAGCAAGTGTAGCTTCTGGCAGAAGAGCATTGGGTTCCTTGGACATGTGGTGTCTGATAAAGGAGTCTCAGTGGATCAAGATAAGATCAAATGTATTCAGGAATGGCCACAGCCAAAGAATGCTACGGAAGTTAGAAGCTTCTTGGGGTTGGCTGGTTATTATAGGAAATATGTCAAGGGGTTCTCGAGCATAGCTCAACCTATGACTAAGCTGACAGGCAAGGACGTGAGGTTCACATGGTCTGAGGAGTGTGAGGAAAGTTTTGCAGCACTCAAGAACATGTTGACTAATGCACCTGTCCTGGTGTTGCCTGAGGCTGATCAGCCTTATGTGGTGTATACGGATGCATCCATAACTGGTCTTGGTTGTGTTTTGACACAACATGGGAAGGTGATAGCCTATGCTTCCAGACAGCTAAGGAAGCATGAGGGTAACTATCCGACTCATGATTTGGAGATGGCTGCTGTAGTATTTGCATTAAAGATATGGAGATCATATCTTTATGGTGCCAAGGTGCAAATACTCACAGACCATAAGAGCTTGAAGTACATATTCACTCAGCCTGAGTTAAACTTAAGGCAGAGGCGATGGATGGAGTTTGTTGCAGATTATGATCTGGACATAGCTTATCATCCTGGGAAAGCTAACCTAGTGGCTGATGCTTTGAGCCGCAGAAGGGCTGAAGTGTCATCTGAGAGGGAGGCGGATGAACTGGAAGGGATGATCAGGTCCTTGAACCTCAACACCTTGGTTGGTTCAGAAGAGCCATTGGGGTTGGAGGCAGTGAACCAGGCCGATCTCCTGACCAGGATCAGGCAAGCACAGGGCCTGGATGAAAACCTAAAGAAGGTAGCCGCCAATGACAAGACTGAGTACCAGACAACTGAGAATGGTACCATCTTGGTCAATGGGAGGGTCAGTGTTCCTAATGATAAGGAACTCAAAGAAGAGATTATGAGACAGGCTCATAAGTCTAAGTTTTCAGTTCATCCTGGACTGAACAAGATGTATAGGGATCTGAAAAGGTACTACCATTGGGTGAGGATGAAATCTGATGTTGCAGAGTGGGTGGCTAAGTGTCCCACTTGTCAACTGGTGAAGGCAGAACATCAGGTTCCCAGTGGTCTACTCCAGAACCTACCCATACCAGAATGGAAATGGGATCACATCACAATGGATTTTGTGACTGGGTTTCCCACAACCAGGAATAAGAAAGATGCGGTATGGGTTGTGGTTGATCGGCTGACCAAGTCGGCTCATTTCCTGCCCATCAAGAAAGGGGATGGGGTCGACAGGATTGTGCAAGTGTACATAGACGAGATAGTGAGGTTGCATGGTGTTCCAGCAAGCATTGTCTCGGATAGGGATCCAAGATTTACATCTTATTTCTGGCAGGCTTTCCAAAAGGCCTTGGGAACCAGAGTGAATATGAGCACATCTTATCATCCTCAAACGGATGGGCAGTCTGAAAGGACAATCCAAACCTTGGAGGATATGCTAAGGGCGTGTGTGTTAGACTGGGGAGAGTCTTGGGAAAAACACTTACCCTTAGTGGAGTTTGCTTACAACAACAGCTTCCATACAAGCATTGGTATGTCGCCATATGAGGCTTTGTATGGTAGGCCGTGCAGGACACCCCTATGCTGGACCCAAGTGGGGGAGCGTAGCATGTTGGGTCCTGAGATTGTAGAACAGACCACTGAGAAAATCAGGATGGTCAAAGAGAAGATGAAAGAGGCGCAGGACCGCCAAAAGAGCTATGCAGACAAGCGTAGAAAACATCTTGAGTTTGAGGTCAATGACCTGGTGTATCTCAAGATGATTACCTTTAAGGGTAGGACCAGGGTTTCTGGACGAAAGAAACTGGATCCTAGGTACTTGGGTCCATTCAGAATCATAGAGAGAGTGGGTGCAGTGGCATACAAGTTGGACTTGCCATCAGCAATGGATGCATACCACAATGTGTTCCATGTATCCCAACTCCGGAAATGCTTGTCTGAACAAGACATTGTCTTGCCTGAGGTTCCTGCTGACCTTGGTAAGAACTTGACTTTGGAAACTTTGCCGGTTCGGATTGTGGATCGGTCAGAGAAAGCTATGAGAAAGAAGACAGTTCCCATGATCAAAGTGGTGTGGGATTACAATGGTAAAGACCTCATCACTTGGGAAACGGAAGCAAAAATGAAAAGTATGTATCCGGATTGGTACAGACAATTTCTTCCTGATGAAACACTTAACATGGATTCGAGGACGAATCCCAAGTTAGTGGGGGAGACTTGTCATGTCCCCGATCCTAGATAGGATCGGCCGGACGGGCCATGGTGCGGGAAGACGCACCAGTCAGGTCATTAGACCTTGAGACAAGCCTATCATGGCCCTGAATGAAGGTTAAGGGCATCAGTCAGCTGAGACTTAACCATGATATGATGGAAACAAGGGTAAAGGAGCGGGGTGAGTGTTTAGGCAGCTGGACGAGTGTTGGTTTGAGTTCAATCAGCTCGGTTCAGCTGGTATTCAGTTCACCATGATCTGTCCAGCTCACAGGAGCTGGTGGACTAGCTCACTCAGCTGGGAACAGCTGGAGGTCAGCTCCATCCGGTGAACGGTGCGTTTTGGTTCGGATCAGTGTGGGCGAGTCCGGGACGGTTACTGGGCGAGCCGATGGTCCGGGTGCAGGACGGTTCGACCAAGTGGGTCTTAGGCTTGGGACAGGGAGTGGGCAAGCTTCCAGAGTGTGAGCTGAGGCTCAGTGATCGATTTGCCAAAGGAAGAAAAGGGGAGAAACCGCCAATGGGCGGTTATGGGGCGGTTATGGGACGGTTTTGGGAAGAAGGGATGTGATTGGTTGGTAACTGTTCGCCCAGGCGGTTGGGGACAGTTTAAATCGTCTTCTCCCTCTCATTTCTGCCATTCTGGTCGATTTTTACTCAACTTGACACAGAGAGAAACACAGAGAAAATTCAAGAGAGAAAGAGAGACACAAACCTTGGATTGGCCGATTTGATCCAAGAGATTGCTCTTGAGTGTTCCTGGTGTGTTTGGGCGTGTGATCAAGAGAATGGATTTGAGACAGAAAGACAAGGAGAAGGCAAAGGAGAAAGAGAAGGAAGTCGCCCCTGGAGACCGAACTCCTAAGGTGAGAGGTGTGGCCAAGAGTAACCGGACAAGGCCGCGGATGATGGCCGTGTGAGCCTGGCCGGTTTGGATCGATTGGCCACTCCTTACTCTGACTTCTTCTACTCTGTTTCTTTATATATGTTGTGCTATGGATTGTTTTATGATGTACAGGGAAGGATCCATTGATCTTAAGGCCTTGGCCTGATCAAATTCCCATGAAAGTCCCTTGCTCTTGTGTGGGCTGTTCATGGCCGAGATCACTATGATCTGAGCCGATTCTTTTGAATCTGATTATGGGAATATTTTTCTTCTGAATTATCATGAGTTTTCATGAATTTTATTTGGTATTTGGATCTCTTTTTAGAGGGGTCAGATTTGACATTTTTGATGATTGTTCTTGATTAGATTGGATCCGACCATGCAATGTGATTGATTCTTGTTTTGTAATCTAACCTTGCGATTGTGTGTTTGTTTGTGTTGGATCCAGGACCAGAAATGGACCGTGGTAAGGGAAAAGCACCATGAGGACCGCGGCCATGGGAAGATGTGTGGTGATTAGGTTGATTCTGAAAATTGTGTGATTATTGTAGCCTATTGTGCAACTTGTGAACTTATGCGATTCTAGTGTGTAATCTATTTATTAGGATGATGAATGATGTATGAACCTTGGTTAATATCTATGAAATATCTATTTGCACTAGTTGTTGCTTGATTGTTTAAGTGTGAATGTTGGAACCTCCAAAACTCTGAAAATGACTTAGAATTATTTAACACTTGAACTTGAATATGAAAGATGGAACTGGTTGTGTTGTTTAGTGAGGCCGCGGTCTGGTTGGGTTGAGGAATCCAGGATCGGGTCTTATAAGTTGGTATCAGAGCATTCTTGATTCTAGGATTTGTTGGGTTATTGGTTCACCACACACTTGGCCGTTTGGACTCATGGTGAGATAGTTGGGTTCTAAGTAATCTTTTGTACTGATTAACTTAGGAGTGATTGAGGTTTGTGTGTTCAGTTTTGGACTAACCTTTTGTTTGTGTTTGTAACTCCTAAGGGTACAAGAAGGTACAAATCTCGGAAAGGAAAGGAGGCAACTGGAGTGTCTGGAGCAGTGGGGCAGGATGGTGCTGAACAGACCGGGGTGTTACCAGCTGGAACCATTCCAACCACGGTGCTACCCGCTCTGGTGGAGCAGGTGGACAATGCAACCGGACTTCCAGTGGGTCCAACTCTTCCTACTGAGGTTAATGAAACTAATGTGGACGAGCAGCAAGAGCAAGTCCATGGAGACGATACTGGGTCGTCCAATGTTGGTGCTGGGAGTGGCCAGAATGTTGATGCAAACAATGTTCGGGTCACTGGTGCCGAGGAGGTCATTGAGCCGACCATAAGGGGCTTGGTGGAGGCTATGCAGATCATGGGAGCTCAGATAGCCTCCTTGACACAGGCTTTCACACCATTGGTGAACTCGTCCGTGGGACAGGCTAATCCCCCGGTTCGGGTTGCTGCTGGAGTGGCTGATGTTGGTGCTGGCCGTGTGGCTGAGGTGATTGAGATAGACCCACCGGTCAGGCCAGTGCGTGGTATGGACTACCTGAAGGTGCTGGAGCATATCTCCAAGTTGGGAACCAAACACTTTGCTGGAAGTGTTGATCCTATGGAGGCGGACGAGTGGAGAACCAGGTTGGTTCGAAACTTCAAGTCCACACGATGTCCTGAGGATTACCAGAAGGACATAGCGGTACACTTCCTGGAGGGAGATGCACATAACTGGTGGTTAGCTTTGGACAAGCGTACCAATGGTACCATTGAGCACTTTGCTGACTTTGAGGTTGAGTTCAACCATAAGTACTTTCCTGCTGAGGCGTGGGATCGTTTGGAGTCCA
Organism: Brassica napus; assembly: GCF_020379485.1. Lineage (NCBI taxonomy): Eukaryota > Viridiplantae > Streptophyta > Magnoliopsida > Brassicales > Brassicaceae > Brassica > Brassica napus. The sequence goes on from NC_063439.1 coordinate 8,945,465, forward strand.
AGTTCCTGGACTTGACTCAGGGACGGAGGACTGTTCGTGACAAAAGAGCTTCCATTATAGGGTATTTTCAACTCATTACTAAGAACCAAAATATAATAGATTATGACCTGCGAAGGTAGAAATTCTTATACTGTCAAACATCTTACTTTTGATGCAGGAAATACAAGAAAAAGGCTGATAAGGCAAAAAAAGAGAGTGTGAGGAAAAAGGTCATTGAGATGATAGTTGAGATGCTAAACATAGTAAATACATATGTGCATCAATTCCGATCAGCCAGAGATAGGTTCAATTTGAACCCTGAGACTACTTTTCATATGCGGATTGTTAGCAGTCGAGAAAAAGAAGGGAGGACATATGATACTCCTACTGCATCTGAAGTTGCTGCACTGGTTCCTGGAGATTTCAATTTGGAAATGGATAAAAGAGATATTGTTCTTGAAGAGAAGCAAACAGGGTGGCTTAAACGGATAAGTGAAATACATCCTTCCTATCTTGCACTACAATATCCTCTTATCTTTACATATGGCGAAGATGGGTTCAGACTTGGGATTGAAAAAAGAGCTACAGAGGCTACATCTAAACTGAAGAGGAAAAATATCAGTATGAGACAGTGGTATGCATATCGGATCCAGGAAAGAGACGGGGAATGTCATACACTTCTGCACTCTAAGAGGCTATTCCAACAGTTTTTGGTTGATGCTTTTACAACCATAGAATCTAACCGGCTGTGCTTTTTGAGGATGAACCAGAAAAGCCTTAGATCAGATAGCTTTGATTCTATTCAGCAGTCTGAAAACGATGGGAAGACAGATATGAGTGAGCAAGGAAGCCGCTATGTGTTACCAGGCACTTTTGTTGGAGGACCAAGATACATGAAAAATATGTATTTGGATGCAATGTCGATATGCAAATATTTTGGGTTTCCCGATCTGTTTATAACTTTCACATGCAATCCTAAATGGCCCGAAATCACCAGATATGTTCAACCACGCAAACTCAGTCCTGACGACAGACCAGATATTCTATGCAGAATTTTTAAGTGTAAACTTGATTCTCTTATGAGGGATTTAACAGAAAAAAATCTACTTGGAAAAACAGTCGCATGTGAGTTTTTTGCTTGGTTATTTTCGTTTGATATATTTTTTGTTTAACTGTAGTTACTAATGTCTTTCACTGTTTTTAATGCAGCCATGTACACAATTGAGTTTCAGAAACGTGGTCTGCCACATGCTCATATTCTGCTCTTCATGCATCCTAACTATAAATTTCCTAAACCAGAAGACATTGACAAGATTATCTCAGCAGAAATACCAGACAAGGAAAAGGAACCAGAGTTATTTGATGTGGTCAAAGATATGATGATTCATGGTCCTTGTGGGTCAGTTAACTGGAATTCGCCATGCATGGAAAATGGTAAATGTTCAAAGCTTTATCCAAAAGATTTTGTGGAAACAACTTCAGTGAACCGAGAAGGTTTTCCAGTTTATAGACGGCGTGAACAGTCTGTTTGCTTTGTAGAGAAAAATGGTTTCAAATGCGATAACAGATATGTGATACCCTATAACAAGAAATTATATGTTCGTTATCGAGCTCATATTAATGTGAAATTGTGTAATCAGACTGGTTCTATTAAATACTTATTTAAGTATATTAATAAAGGCGCGGATCGTTGTACTGTTACTGTTGAGCCACCAGAAAAAGGAGGAGCAAAGCGAAAGAAGTCAAACGATGAAACTACTGGAGTTGATAAAAAAATGAGATCAAAAACTTCTTCAACTGCCGGTAAATTTTGTTTTGCTCTTTCTTTAAAGATTTTTTTACTTCTCAATCAGATCAGGTACAATACTAATCTCGATTATTATTTTTTTAGATATGTTTCAGCCTGTGAAGGGGCGTGGAGGACTTTCAGTTTCCCTATTCACTATCGATCAGTACCTGTTGAGCGAATGCAGTGGCACCTACCAGGGAAGCAGATCATAATTTTCAAAGATGATGACACTTATGAGAAAGTGACCAGTCGAGAGCTTATAGAAGATACTATGTTCACTGGATGGTTTGAACTGAACAAGGTTAGTGCTGTTGCCAGAAGACTAACTCTAGCAGAAATCCCAACAATGTTCACTTGGAATAAGAAGGAGAAGAAGTTCCACGACAGACAGAGAGGATTCAGTATTGGTAGGATCAATTATGCCCCAAGGAAGATTGAAGAAGCTTTCTATTTGCGTGTTCTGCTAAACATAGTTAGAGGTCCAAGAAATGATGAGGAGATTCGGACATTTAACAATGTTGTTTATCCTACGTATAAGGCAGTGTGTTTTGCAAGAGGCTTACTAGACGATGATCAAGAGTATATTGATGATATTTTTAGGACAAGTTTCACAGAATCAGCTTCAGCTTTGCGTCATACTTTTGTTATGATGCTGATGTCTGGTAGTTTGTCAGAGCCAGAGGTTGTTTGGGACAATACATGGGAGGTTCTATGTGATGATATCGAGTATAAACGGAGAAAGTTACTAAAAAGGCCAGGTATAATATAATTCTATTTTTTTTATCATATCCTATTCTGAAAAATTGAAGTTGAAAGTGTTTATTTTTTTTTTTACAGATCTCTGTTTAAGTGCCCATGAAAAAAAACAATATGCTCTTCTAGAGATTGAGAATATCTTAAAGAGCAATGGTTTTTCTTTAGATCAATGGGAAAATATGCCAAAGCCAGATCCAGATATTGGTGGGAATGACAATGTTCTTATTTCAGATGAGCTGAGTTACGATAGGGAGAAGCTGAAAGCTGAGCATGACAGAGACATTGTTAAACTAACGGAGGAACAAAAGATAATATATGATGAGATTGTTGATGCAGTCATAAATCAAAAAGGAGGTGTGTTCTTTGTGTATGGATTTGGTGGAACTGGTAAAACCTTCCTGTGGAGATTGTTGTCTGCAGCTATTAGATTCAAGGGGGAAATATGTTTGAACACTGCATCAAGTGGAATAGCTTCTCTATTGCTACAAGGAGGAAGGACAGCACATTCTAGGTTTGGAATACCAATAAACCCAGATGAGTATTCTACTTGCACCCTTATTCCAGGTAGTGATCAAGCTAACTTGGTGAAAGCAGCATCTCTAATCATTTGGGATGAAGCACCAATGATGAGTAGACATTGTTTTGAGTCTTTGGATAGGAGTATGAAAGACATTATGAGGAACAAAGACAACAGGCCTTTTGCTGGGAAAGTTGTTGTATTTGGAGGTGATTTTAGACAAGTTTTGCCTGTTATACATGGTGCTGGACGACCAGAAATTGTAATGGAGTCTCTTAATTCATCATATTTATGGAGGCATGTCAAAGTGTTGAAGCTAACCAAGAATATGAGGCTACTTTCTGAAAACCTGTCTGCTGAAGATGCTAAGGAATTAAAAGAATTCTCAAAGTGGATTTTAGATGTTGGAGATGGAAAGCTTGGAGGAGAAAATGATGGAGAAGTTGTAATCAATATTCCAGATGAGTTTCTTATTATGTAGATGATCCGATTGAATCAATTAGCAAAGCAGTATATGGGGATGTATTTTCCTTACAACAGGATAAAGAGCCAAAGTTTTTCCAAGAAAGGGCAATTCTCTGTCCCACCAATGAAGATGTCAACAGGATTAACCAGCACATGTTGGATAAACTACCAGGTTATACTATTTATATGGACAAGTTATTTTTGGCTATTGAAATCGTTTATGATTATTATATAATTTTTGAGTTTGTAACATGCAGGAGAAGAAAGGATTTACTTAAGCTCTGACTCGATTGATGCTTCTGATAGATTTTCGAGAAATGACCAGGCTCTAACTCCCGATTTCTTAAACACCATCAAGGTTTCTGGTCTGCCAAATCACAGTCTTCGCTTGAAAGTCGGCTGTCCAGTGATGTTGCTTAGAAATATCGATCATACAAACGGTTTGATGAATGGCACAAGACTCCAGATTACAGAGATGGATGATTTATTGGTAAAGGCTAAAGTTATCACAGGAGAAAAGGTGGGGAAAACTGTGGTCATTCCTAGACTTTCTATTACACCTTCTGATAAGAAATTGCCTTTCAAGATGAGGAGAAGGCAGCTGCCTATCGCAGTTGCATTTGCTATTACAATTAATAAGAGTCAAGGTCAATCACTATCCCATGTTGGTTTGTATCTACCAAGAGATGTCTTCTCTCATGGACAACTATTTGTGGCTGTTTCCAGAGTTACATCAAAAAAGGGATTGAAAATTTTGGTTGTTGATGATCAAGGAAAGCCTAAGCGTGAGACAAAGAATGTTGTTTTCAAAGAGATCTTTCAGAATCTCTAATTTTAATGTTTAGTTTGCTGTGTGTTTTAGCGTATTTAAACTTATTTCTATTTTATTCAAACAATGTAGTTAACTTGCAAGTTGGAAGTTTTTCATTTCTCTCTCTAATTTATTCATGCAAACAGAAGCACACAACAGACATTACAAGCAAACGACATTGTATTTGTTAATCTACATACAAGCACACAACAGACAGGGCGGTTAAACAACATTCGGATTCAACATCCTTTGGAAGCACGCAACAGACATACCAGCAACAACATTCAGATTCCATTCCTGACTTCTAACCGATATTCCTTTCTTGACTTCTAATCTATATTCCATTCCTGACTTCTAAGTGCTAGCTAAGTTCGGTTAAGTGACTTACGTGTTATTCCAATGCTAGAAGTTGTTTCTGAAAGCCCTTTGCGTTCCTTTGATAAAAAAAGAAGCTGAACTTTTACTTTTTACAACTGCATCTCCTGAAGTATAAAACAGAGCTAAATAAGAATATAATTGTAATATACTCACACAGCAGTACATATTTATTATACTCATAACTTCATACTGCAGACAAGGCGCTAAATAATACTTCATGAGATGGAAGAAAACCTGTCGATCTCAAAGTTAGTCTGATATGGCTTTGATTGGTTTCCTAACATCATTTTACTTCTTTTATAATAATGAGCGCCTGCAAAAGAAAACATTCATTCCCCATAAGAAAACAAAAGAGTTTACATATGGCTTATAAAAAAGATTTGTTAAAAAGTAACATAGATTTATTATTTGGTCAATAGATTACCTGGGATCTTCATAGGAGCCATGTATATTTTTACTGCTCTGGTTTCAAACCAATAGAGCCACTCATGTCAGCTTCCACAGTCTTCCACGCGTTCCTGAGAATAAAGTGACAGTCTTTCACTTTGAACAAATATTTATGAAATACTTAAGGATGCTTCAGATTCAACATCATATAGCTTTTAAGAATCATAGTATATACTAATTTACAAAATCAAAGTTTTAAAATATTTCTTACAGGCCATAGTAGGGGACCCGCCATAGTAGAGTACAGGCTTGCTTTTCAGATGTAGGAGTTAAATTGTTTGGTGATGCTATAGACACAAAAACGAGTTTCTTTTCAGACATCTTCTTTTTCAATGGAGACAAGATCAATGCTTTGGTTTTGTTGACCTTTCCTTCCCTCCAGTACACTTCAGACACATATATTATCATCGATTAAGATCAGCTTCACTCAGATCCCTCATCAAAAGAAACAGAGGATCCGTCACATCTGAAATTTTATTCAAAATAAATTTCTCAGATTCCACCTCAAAATAAGATTACATGCAACAAAATATATTTAATCTAACACAAAACGAGTGATATTACATGTACCTGAGCTGATCTGAGCAATTTTTTTTACAGATCGATTAAATTTGAGCTGAGACAAGATCTGGTCGGTTGTAATAGAAAGAGGGAGAGAGAAACTTTATTTTCGAGCTGATCTTTCTAAAAAGATTTTTTTTCTGTATAATAAGTTTGTGGTCAGGATTTATTTATTTATTTGGGCCTGGGACCTCAAATTTGATGCATTGTTTTGCATTGTGTATTTGTATGGGCTTTTATCTTTTTTTTTTTTAATCTAATTGACCTTAATTAGATATTACTAATCTATATTATTATCAAACATTTTTTAGGGTTATCTGTTATGTCTATTCTATTAAAACACCTACTTAAGTTTAGAAATAAAATGTGGAAAATTAAAAATGTTATCATATATGAAAGTACAAAAATATATTACAAATTACAAATTTGGTGAATAAAGATTAAAAATAATTTCCCAAACATATATGACACAAGTACACAATTATGAAACTTAATCAATTATTTATTTAATATAGATAAAATTATATCTATTCTACTAAATTCATATCATACAAAAATATAATTATACAAACACAGACATAAATTATATTACGTAAAAAATTAAAAAAACAAAAAATATACCTGCCCTCCGAGGGCGGGTCAATATCTAGTATATATATTAAACACTATATATCATAAGATTACATAAATATTTTAATATTACAACTTTCAATGAATTTTCAAGAACATTTATAAATTATAAACTTATTAAAGATTTCAGATTGAAAATTTTGTTATCGATGATTTAAATATTTTGTTATAAAACGATATGAACGATCATAGAACCGTATGATTATAAATTCTTATTTAATAAATAACTATACAAAATATACTATTCCTAGAAAAATAGGTTGGTCCATCTTAACTTATATTACACTTTTTATTAAACTAACTATCGAATTGATAAATAACGTACCAAAAATTGTTTTGCACTTTCCTTAAATAAAAGCTACGATACCTAATATGATTAACGTATATGTGAAAATTAATTATAATGAATAATAAATATTTGATAACAATTTTTGTATCTTAGTTCTTTTTTTAATTTTATATTATTAAAATATATTTAAAAATCACATTAAATATATAATAAAAAAATTTATAATTTTTCTTATATGTTATATTTTGAATTTTTCAAAACGTCTATAAATTATTAGAAATTTGAAGATCCCCACTCAGAAAATTTTGTGATCAATAGATTATTTTTTTGTCATAATAAGTTACAAATGATCATAAAATTGTATTAATATGAACTTTTATTTAATACTATAAGAAGATACACATTATTTTAAAACCATATGAGTAAAAAATACCATTTAATAATAAAACATATATATTTATATATATATATATAGATTATACTATATACCATAAGATTACATAAATATTTTAATATTAAAACTTTCAATGAATTTTCAAAAACATTTATAAATTATAAACTTATTAAAGATTTCACATTGAAAATTTTGTTATCGATGATTTAAATATTCAGTTATAAAATGATATGAATGATCATAGAACTGTATGATTATAAATTCTCATTTAATAAATGACTATATAAAATATACTATTCTTAGAAAAATAGGTTGGTCCATCTTGACTTACATTATATTTTTTATTAAACTAACTATCGAATTGATAAATAATCTACCAAAATTTTTTTTGCACTTTCCTTAATTAGAAGCTACGAAATTACCTAATATGATGTATATATGAAAATTAATTATTATGAATAATAAATATTTGATAACAATTTTGGTATCTTAGTTCTTTTTTTTAAATTTTATATTATTGAAAGATATTAAAAAATCTCACTAAATATATAATAAAAACATTTATATTTTTTCTTATATGTTATATTTGAATTTTTCAAAACGTCTATATATTATTAGAAATTTGAATATTCCCACTCTGAAAATTGTGTGATCAATAGATTATTTTTTTGTTATAATAAGTTAAATATGATCATAAAATATAACGCATATAAATTTTTATTTAATAAATATTCAAACTAAATAATATATATATATAAACACTAATGATTTAAAGCAACAAGATTGGCTGATCAATTTAGTCGTCCCGTTGAAATCTTTCAAAAGTATGTGAAAGACTAAAGTCAAAGTAAATATGAATTTAGAATAGTAGTTATATTTTACTAACCAAATACCAAAAATAAACGAACCGAACCGAAACCAACCCGATATCTGGATTGAACACCCGTAATCCAAATGAAGCCAAACTATTGTTTCATTCTTCAAAATATAACAAAAATAATAACTTAATTCTGCGCAAGGCGCGGATCTTATCCTAGTATATATTAACGAGCAACCGACTTGAGCTTGTCGGTTTCGTGAACGACGGTTCCGATAATGATTTTGGATATTAATTGGGCTTATAACAAACAATGCAATTCAAGTTGTTAAGATGGGCCTATAAATAGTTTTATATGCTCAACGGATGGGCCTATTACACATGTTCCGTAAATATTTATGGGCCTATGGTAAGTTATTATCAAAATTGTAAACCCCTCTCTCGAGAGAGAGAGACTTTATTACAAGAATACTATAAAGGTCAAATTTTTAATTTTTCACAACAAGAATCGTTGAAAAATATAGTGTGCGTGTAATAATGAAAGAGGAATGGGAAGACTTTAAATTAATGACAGTGACATGGGGAGCTGATTACTTTGAATGCAATCTTAGATTAGTAGTGAAAGGAAGCACATGCATATGAGACACAAGGTTCATGTGTGATCATGTGAAAACTGGGCGGACAAAATAAATAAATATCCCAAAAATATCTCTAGTTTTTTCAAAGGAGTGATCAATGGATCTCAAAGATGATATTGTTTTAAAACATGAATTTTCCTATAAGGAACAAAAAAATATGTAACACGTATCAAAAATAGATCAACCGACTTAATGTAGAGATTGCTCACAACCCAACAAACAAAAGAACAAACCACAAATATAGACTCACTTATCAGTTATCACACGTCTCACGTATGTAAGCGTGTGACATATTGCGAAGAAGTGGAAATCAAAATGTTCCAAGAGGCAAAAAGTTGAAAACCCAAGTAGCCATAGCAATAATCATGTGACGTTGCGTCTGGTTGCATTATCTTTAAAAGCTTGCCGGAGATACTTATTGCGAAATAGATTTTAACCAATTGAGATTTTACATATATATAAAAAAATAGTAAATATTGTTGTAGGTAAATTTTTAATAGTGATTGACCCCAATCCGAAAAGCCACGCATCCAGAAGAATCCATTAGCGTTGGCCATCTGCGATAGAATTTTTTGGAGAAATTTCAATATCACCCCGCTGACAGAGAGTTGAACTTGCGACCTATGGTAGTCATGTGTGAAAATCTCATTTGAAACAACTAGGCCATCAATGATATATCAAAACTGTTATATGTTATGATTTTACATATACTTCCTTGTTTCGATTTAATTATCATTGTAGGAAAAAATTTCATTTCAAAATAAGTATTGTTTTAGAGTTTTAATGCAAAATTTATTAATAAGATTTTTTATTTTATTTTTCTTTTGGTTGAAATATGATTAGGTATTTAAGTAATTATGTGTTTATTTTAAAAAATATACAAAATCATATGTTTTTTTAATCTATGTGCATAAACTTAGAATGACAACTAAAATAAAACGGAGGAAGTATAAGATAGTTAATTGTTATGATGTTTTCTTTTTCTCCCAGCGAGTTCACAGCTGCATGACATATTTACATCTATCAAAGTTAGTGACAAAATTCATTGTTAGATCAGTTTATATAGCGGGATAGATAATATTTTACGTTAGTAAAATTGTTGCATTAAGCTCTGTCGTGATATAGTTTGTATATTTTACTGAGTAGATCTACATTCTTGAGATTATAGTATCCCTTATATATTAAAGGAGAAACATTGTAATAATTGCATTCACATTATACTAGACACGTGGCAGTTTCACAATGATTTGATAATAAATATGCTAACGCGTTCACACTATATTCATCACACTATATACTTTGTATTTTTTAGTATAAAACTCATATGCATGGTTCCAATAAAACTTTAGATTTTTCGGTTCGAATCAAAACAAATAACGAATCAAAAGCTAAACTATATATATATATATATATATTATTTTTATTGTTTACAGATAAAGTTGGGCAAAATATTTATAAATTTTGATTCAATTCGTTATCCGTTTTGATTTGAACAAAAAAAATATGAATATTCGTAACTCTACAAAGCAAATCAATTACTAAAATACAATTAAAAAAAGCAAATCACAAATGCCAATATTTTCAGGAACGGATATCAAATTTGATATGTTATATGCATATATATACATATATGTACAGAATTATATATATATATGTTATATATATTATAGTTTATATAAGTTTTACAATATTTTTATGAATTAAATTTATTATATTAGGTATTAAAATTTAAAAAGTTCAATAATATTTTATTTTTGTAATAATACGTTATTATTAATTTTTCAATTATTTTTTAAATTTTGTTTTATTTACGGATCAAATTGAATATTCTTTAAAATTCTAAATCATTTCGGTTATCAGAGTCACCGACTATCCAGGTGGCTAAAGATTGAATCAACATGAATGCCTCCAAATAACGAGATATTCGATCTGTGCTCACCTCTATTTACGGATACAACTAATTTTTTATATGAAAAAATTCACTAATGTCAAGGCCTTTTTAATTTTTAATTTTTAATTAATTTTAATTTTATCTTTCATGTATTATTTAGAACAAAAATATCATTTAATATTAATTAGCAATATCTTTATATATTTGTCATTTATTTTTATATACTTTTACATACACATACATGTGCACCTTGATGTGAGCACTTTATAAGTATTTACCACCACTGGAGTATTTTTTTTTTTTTGAAGTTTAAATATTTTTTTTCTTAATGATTCTTTCACTACCGACCAAATTATAGTGAAATGATTTGTCTTAATAATTTTCTTTTCTTTTTCTTAAACAATTATCCGTTTACAAACTATGGTATGAAACCTTTAGTTCGACATGACGATTATCTAAAATTTATAACATAAAATAAACAAATAATAGTAATTTTTGGTTTTTATCGAAAAAACTAAAAGATCAAACATTCTAACAGAATAAACCAAAATAAATATTAATTTAAAATAATAGTTATATTTTAGGAGATCAAAAATCAAAAAATAACTTAAAATCGAACTGATATCCAGATTAAACAGATTTAATGTGTTTTTATTAAAAATAATAAAACTAATAATCACATTCCGCGCAAAGCGCGGATTATTACCTAGTTATATAGTATTATTCAAATAGAATGAATTTGAACATGAACCATATATATAACTGCAAGCGTTAAACAAATATTTACTAGTCCTCCGTGGAATATAAACATATTCGATGATATACTTATCTAGTTTTATATTGTATGAAAGAGTGTCAAAAGGTAGTATTTTAAAGAACACTTTTGATATGTATACATGACTTCCCATGTGAAGAACCGACTTTCCATGCGAGGAACCGTGTCAACATTACTAGTTCTTGCATAGATAAACATATAGAGAACCATTACAGAGAATTGACAAGGTCAAAAGATGGATCGCGACGTGACATGCCACCAACCTAAAACTCACCCTCACCGCTTCACGCATTGACCCTATACATTTCACAAAACGTGAAGAGAAATAAGATCGGGGTTCGTCCACTAGTTACTAAATATATACACTATCATTTCGTGCAATTTAGAAGCCTCCAACTAGGTCACTCCACAAAATTCAAAATAATAAAATTTCTACATATAATTTTTATATATCTCGTGTAGTATTTTTTTTTTTTGAAGATCGTGGGAATTTATAATTTTAATTTACAATCTCTCTTCACACCTAAAATTAATTTTTAAAGGAGATTTTTTTATTTGCTAAAAAGTTAAAATCCAAATTAAAAAGATCAACCCCTAATATTAGTACATTCTGAATTATATATATTTGTATAGCTGTCATCAATTAGTAATTCAAGTTGGTATATTGTTATTACTAATAATATATATTAGCGGCTACTTACTTTGTTGCCAAATCTAAAACTACCAAACTAGTTAGAATTTGGTACGCGTATTAACGTTGCTTTCAATTCTTTTCTTTTTTTTAATAAATTAAAGGTTTTTTTTTGCTTGTTAACGGTTAATCCACAAGTACAATTAGCCAAATTCAATAAGCTAAACTTAGCCAAAATCAATAAGCTAATGTCGTGATATGTTCACTATATAATATGCTTTGGAATATTAAATTTTACCACCGAATTCAACGATGGATTATTGTAAAATTTAGTATGCACATCAACTTCAGTCGAGAGGTTGAAAAGGAGAAATTCTCATCAACCTATTCGAAAATGGGATGGACCATGAATTGATTGATAGATTATGACCACAAGCATTAGCTGCATAGGGTATCAATAGATCCATGTCACAGGCTCACAGCGATATGCAGACTAGGTAGATGATTTAATTTTCCTGACAACTTAATTTTCATATTTCTAAAACATTTTCAGTAATAACATATGTTCCGTTTTCGAATGTTTTTTGTTACGTGAACAAAATGTTTTTTTTTTTAACAACTGAATGCCACAGACTAATCCATATCCACAAGCTGTATATAATTATTTTAGTATTTCAATGTAGCATCGAGTTAAGAGATAAGAAATTACATCATCATTTGCTTTTGATGTAGGAAGGAACATCAGCAAGCAATCAAATAATTCATGAGCGAGAGAATCCCTAACTCTAAGAAGAAGAACATTGTTTTACGTGTATAACAGAAAGCGCATATCCGTTTTGGCAACAGCGGGTCCCATCCTCCTCACGCGCTGCTTTCTCCGACCCGACCCGAAACTATCAATATTCTTCCTAGAACCATATCCTTTGTTAGAATGTATTCTTATCATGAATTTTCTAAAATTAGGATGAATGCTTTTTTTTTGCTAAATATAGAGAATATAATTTTTGTCTGAAAATAATATGATTAAGTAAAAATATTTTCTACAATAATTTTATAATTAAAATAGAATCTGGTTTATAAATACTCTTAATTTTTAGTATTACTATATGGTCTTTTAAATTATGGTATCAACGTACCAATGTAATATATTTTAACTTAAAATGAATAAAAATTATTTATAAATGAGTAATAATTTGTATATATATGCTTTATATCAAATTTTGATGATTTAACTACCGGATAAATTTGTTGCTGACAAAAAAAACTATCGGATAAATTTTGATATATGGTTTATATCAACTTTTTCAATAAAAAAACTACTGGAGACATGCAAATATACTCTAATCATTTTTTTCTAACATTTTAAAAGGGTTAATCGATTATTGAGGTGTCTCTCAACATTAAATATGTTAGCTGTAAAAGATACTAGCTAGTAGTTGCAAAAGATAATTGTACTTTTAATCTTAATTTATCCCCTAAGATGTGCCTAAAAATAAATTCATATCCACAAGCAAATAAAAATCCTCTTTGCGTTTCCTAGTTGGATCCTCTTTTTCATCTTTTAATTTAAAACCAAAATTCATTCGCATGCATTATCCGATAGTACAAAATAAGACAAATTATGAAACTTATAAATTACATCTAAACTCTACGTAGTCACAAATATTTATCTTGGAGTATTTTCCCGTAATAAGTATTTGGATAAACTTCATAATCAACTAAGCTATATATTTGATGAGGTAAAATCCACTTTTTAATGGTAATAATTATGAATATAATAACCAAAACATAAATTGAAGTTATCAATATTGATAGTCATTGTAATCATACATTAAAACTTTGGTAGTTATAGGTTACCAAAAAAAAAAAACTTAGGTAGTTATACCATCTCGCTATTTATTTATGAAGATAAATGCATAGGTTAATTGAGAAATACAAATAAAAATAATAATAATCTGTTTAAGGAAGCCTCTGTGCGAAAAAGAGGCTCTACTGGACGTTCCCATTCTCGTCCTTATACAGCTTGCCTGAGCCAGCTGTTTTCTTCTTCATCTCTCTCTCTCTCGCGTCGAACTCTTTTCCTCGCTCTCAAATTCCTTTCCTCTATCAAATCGTCGGCATTGTCTACCTTTCCGATCTAGCTCTTTCACCATTCGAAATCTCCGGCGACAAGCCTGATCTCAAGGTTTGTTGAATTATTATTATTATTTTATTTTTCCGGAACTTTCTCTGATCTCCGTCAATGTCGGTTTAGTCTCTCGTCAATTTTTTATCATCGCGTGTTTTCTCTTAATTTTCGCTAGATCTGGTTGCAATTTCGTTTGATCTGATCGATTCGTTCGCGTTTTGATTAGCCGTGATTCGTCGGTGCAAGCTGTGAAAATGCCGGTGGAGGTGGAGAGAGACCAAGGAGAGGTGTCGGTGAAGGTTGATATGGAGAATGCGGCTGAGAACAAACAGGAGGTGGTAGCTCCGGCCTCCAAAGAGGACGTTGGGGATGAGATCAGCCGTGGCGGCAACAATGGCAACGGCAACGGCAACGGTGGCGGAAACGAGAAGGAGGATACGGATGGTTCCTACGTTTTCGTTACGGAGAACGATACCGTGGGAGATGATCCCGTCGTGTCTGATTCTGTTGAGGCGGTTGATGATGCCATTGTGGAGAAAGATCTTAAGGAGGGAGAGGTTCTGAGTCCTGAGGAAGGTAAGGTGGAGGCTACAAGTAGTCAAACCGTGGAAAGCTCTGGAGAAGAGAAGGCAGTTCATGGACCAGAGGAAGTCGTTGAGATCCCAAAGTCAGAAACCGAGGATCTTCTTGAGAAAAGTGTGGATCAAGAGAATCCTGGTAATGGGCATCTTGAAATTGGGCTTGATGGTAAAGTGGAATCTATTGAGGAAGTGGATCAAGATTCTGAAGTTGGATCCAGGGATATTCCAGAGAATAATGCGGAGGATCCTGCGGATTTGCAGGGAAAGCCTGAAGATAAAGTCGAATCTGAGATTAAAACAGATGTGGAGGGGCATCAAGGGGATATGACTGAAGCTCGAGAAAAATCTGATCTGGACTTAGATATGGTGGAAGCTCAAGAAAAATCTGATCTGGATGTAGATGTCTCTGAAGATCTTCAACATAACGAGGACGTAGCAAAGCCTTCCCTAGGTGATTCAGATGAGCGAAGTGAGTCTGAGGTTTCTCCAACTGACCACAGTGATGGAGGCATGGGTCTGGAACAACCTACGCTAACAGATCCAGCTGATACCGTTAATGGATCTGAAACTGTGAATGATCGCACTGGATCTGAATCTGTAGCAGTTTTGGAACCTGTTTCTGCTGAGAACGGTCACCCTCAGTTAGAATCAGAAGTTGAGAAAACAGGTGATGCCTCATTCACTTCAGAGGCGGAAAAAGTCAATGCTCCTGATGGTGATGTGTTGCCAGAATCTGGAACCGTGGAGGTTGGTGTATCAGAGGTAAGTACTGACGTCCCGAATGATAGTCAAACTCTCACTGACGTCAGCTTGGAATCCCACACATCTGGCGAAGTTGGTGTTGTTGAAAATGGTAATAGCAACCCAGAATCTGAAGCGATTCAGGACAGTGCTTTTGTTGACAACAGCAAGGTGCAATCTGAAGCTGGAGCTGTTGAAGCTTCTGTTTCTGATGAGAGTATCACTACTCATCAAGAATCTCAAGATGCCAGCGAACCTGCTTGTGATGAAGATGGAAAACAACAGATAGCATCTGAAGTTACGGAAGTTCTTGATGCCCCTGCTTCAGAAGAAAGCAGTGATGCTGTCATTGTTTCCAAAGATAGTGTTCTGGTAGCTCCCGTTTCTGATGACTCATCTTGTACTAACCAGCAGGAATCAGAACGTGGTGTGATATCTGGGATTGTTGAAAAACTTCCATCCCATGAGCTACATGAAGATGCAACTTCTGTCAATAATCCAAGTGTAAATCTAAACGATGACACCAGAAGTCAAGGTTTCTCAGAGGATCATGGTGTTGTTACGAACCAGAAGATCCAAGACGATAGCAGTGTTCAGTCAAAAGAAGTTACCGACGTGAATGAAAAACATGCTCCAGTTGAGAAAGTTCAAGAGAACAACTCCGAAAGGGACTTAGATACTGGCGGTGATGTTTGTCTAACCTCTGCTGAGGAAGTGAAAGAGTTACCTGCAGGGGATCTTTCTGGGAATGAGAGTGCTGACACCATCTCTACAAACGTCAATGGATCATCGAACTTGTTGGATTCCAAAAGCGCAGTCTCTGAGTTGGCAGAAAGCTCAGCAGAAGGACCGGTTGGAGAAACAGGCGCTGTTGCGACGAAATCTGAAGCTGCGCAACCAGTTAAAGAAAGCACTGAACCACATGTTGTTACACCCGCTATTCAATTTGGTGAAATAAACAGAGAAGTCCTTTGTGGTTCAGAAGTGAACGTTCCCATCGCTGTTGATGTGTGTGAGGATACACCTTCGGAAGAAGTTCCTGAGATAAATGACGCGGACATAAAAGATAGATCTGTGATGAAACCAGATGAAGAAGTCGATTCGAATACTGAGAGCCTTGACAGCACAAAAGCCCCTCTCGACAACAATGATCTAATAAAGGTAAGTAAAGAGGATGATTCGAGGGAGGAAAAAAATGAGACAGATGGCGCCACTTCCTCAGTTGCATCTGATACCAAACATACAGGAGCTACAGACTGCGTGGAAAGCCAACATGTTGAAATCAAAGGAGGTAATAAGTTGATATAAAATGAAATTAGGCTGTTTACTTGTTTTTTTTTTTTTTTGAGGAAACGCTGGAGTTGACTGTATATCTACATTTTGGTGTTCAGGAGATGCTGCTAAAACAGATGATAAAGCAGAAGGTTCAGCGCTTGATGCTTCTGAAGGAAACACTGTAGCGGCAGAGATAGAGAAAAGACCATTCTACTTTCTGCCTAGAGTTCCAAGATATGATGACGAGAAGTTAGCTGAGCAACTCAAGCATGCTGAAGCGCAGGTTGATCAAAAAACACAGAGTCGGGATGCTCTTAGAGAGGACATCCAAAAGATACGCGTAAGAAATGCTTTTGAGATCTGTCATAACGTAAAGCATTTTATAGTAAATTTGGCTCTGACATTTGTTGAAATCATTATCTCTAGGCAACATGCAAGGACTATGATATCAGTTACAAGGCGGCCATGGCAGAAGAGAGATCTGCAAGAAAAGCAATGCATTCAAAACGGCAGGAAATTGAGGCCCTTCAGTCTGTGATTAGCCGGGTTAAGAGTGCTGCCTCTGTTGACGATATTGATTCAAGGGTAAGACTCCCTGCAGATCACATTTCCTGCAAACTGTTGTTACAATATTTTGCTTGACAATCTTGATTATGCTTAATCTATCTTATTTCTCTGCCTCCAATCAGGTGAATAATATGGAACACATGATACAACACGAAACTCTATCTCTGAGTGAAGAAAAAGGATACATTCGGGAAATAAAGCAGCTGAAGCAACTCCGTGGTCAGATATCTTCGAGTATGGGTACCAAGGATGAAGTTAAGCAAGCATTAGATGACAAAGAGAAAACGGAAGAGCGTTTGAAGGTACACTACAATCTAAGCCATCTAGCAGTCATCTTTGTGTCTCATTCTTCTCTCTCTACATTGATTCAAACCTATTTTGTCGGTTGAAGGAGCTTTATTTCCTTCTATTTACATAGCATCCATCAGGGTGATTTAGCTATCTCGTCCATTCTTTGCGGATATCATTTACACAGTGCATAATGTGACATTTCTCATTATGACAGATGTTGAGAAAGGAACTTGACGCCCTCAGAAACGATCTCTCAAAAGTCGAAGCAGTCACAAAAGCTGCTAAGAAAAAGTGTGATGAGGAATGGGAAGTGCAGAATAAACTGCAACAACAGTTCAGAGCTGCTGATGCCGTTCGCCAGGAAGCATTTGTGCACCTACAAGATTTGAAGAAACAACAACGAGAAAAGGTACCCAAAGAGCATCTGGAACCGGACATAAACTGACAAATGCTTGCATCTATATTTAGATTAAATCCTTCATGTTCTTACAATTTCCTTTTGGTATTGCAGAACAAATATTTCTTCAAGTATAGAGATGATTCAAGGGCAGCCAATGAAATGGCTTTGAAGAAAGACAGGGCAGCCCTGCAAAGCCTTTGCTCTGACCAGGTTTAAGCACAAGCCAAATAAATTTCCAACTACGGTTTTAATCCCTGTATGTCGGTTTGGTACTCATTATAGCCTTTAAACAGGTGGAGAATTTCATGAATATGTGGAACAACAACGAAGAGTTCCGTAGCTATTATGTAAGATGCAACACAAGGAGTACGTTAAGAAGATTAGGAACACTAGATGGACGATCTCTTGGCCCTGATGAGGAACCACCCCGGATCACTTATGCTGCAAGAACGGACAAATTTAGAACTGTGAGTGACAGGGCAGAGAAACATGAGACAGCTCCACCAGTTTTAGCAAAAGAAGAGAAGGTCGTTAAATTTGAAGGTTCAAAAGTTGAAAACAATGGAAAGGATATTCCAAAACCGGCTGAACAGAAGAACCAGACCACGAAACCTAAGAAGGCCGTCAAACCAGACCAGCCTCTACAAATTGTCAAGGAATTGGTGTCTGCAAAAGAGGAGATAGAGAAGTCAGCAACAAAGGAAGAAGAAGAAGAGACACCTAAGTTGACCAAAGAGGAAGAGGAACAGATTAAGAAAGAAGAGGAGAAGAGGAAACAAAAGGAAGCAGCGAAGATGAAGGAGCAGCATCGCTTGGAGGAAATAGCCAAAGCGAAAGAGGCAATGGAGAGGAAGAAGAAGAGAGAAGAAAAAGCAAAAGCAAGAGCTGCTCTTAAGGCTCAGAAGGAGGCTGAAGAAAAGGAAAAGGTAACTTATTATTATTATCTAGTCTCTCTCACCAGTATGTTTAAGTTGGGACAAGAATGATTCATAAACTCTTGTGCTTGTCATTGATCTGATGCACAAACTCTCTCTTATGTAGGAACGAGAAAAGAAACTAAGGAAGAAGGAGAGAAGAAAGGGAGTTATTACATCAGAAGAGACACCAGAAAACCCAACTGAGACATCAGAAGCTGTAATCGAAACTCCAAGGGAGATTGATATTCCAAAGAAACAAACCGCTGAGGAGAGCCAACAAATCAAGAAGTCCCACAAAGCATCATCACAGTTTCTCAAACAAAACAAGTCGAAATCTATTCCACTACCTTTGAGGAACCGAGGAAGCAAGAAAAAACTGAAGCAGTGGATGTGGATTGGACTCATAGTTCTGGTCGCCCTCGCATTGTTCCTTCTCGGTAACGCAAATCTCTCCTTCTCTCCCGAAAATCTATGGTTTATATAAAAAAAGAGAAATGATGAAAGTGGCACTCTCTCACACACTTTCCCTTCGTGCTTTTCTATAGTAAGTTTTGTTTGGATCCTCATCTTTAATTAGTTTGGGTTGTGTTTGGTGTTTTCTATTTATTTTGTTCTTAAAAGTGGAAGCTCTGATTCATTGATTTCACACAGACAACAGACATTAGATTGGTTTTGCTTGCTTGGTATTGTCTAAGAAACACGACTTTAAGTTTTGTTTTTATACCATAATATATTATTATAGCAATAATGTCTTCTCTTCCTTTTGATCTGAAACATAGTGTCTCCAAACGTCAATGTCTCATGTAACAGGCATGCTGTAGATTAGTACTACTAACTGCTATTGTAGTTCATAGCATTTAGTACCCATTATTGTCAAAGTAAGGACCAAATCCATTCTCGGTGTTGGTAAACATCTTCACACCTATGCACCACTTGAGTTGGTGAATCCGTTTCATATTCTATATTTTGATCCAAATAAAAACAGCTTCAAAAGAGTCAATAGTTGAAAGGGTTGTTGGTGACCAACTTAGGCGCCGTGATGGACTATGGACAACGATACTCTCTGCACCAATCACAGAGAGATTCCCATGCCTTTATAAGACATGAAACTCGTTGCCTTCAACTATTACTAGGAGAAGGAAAAGAGGCATGGACAATCAGATATTGTGAAATTATACCAGAAAATGTTATATGTTATCTTCCTAAGAATGACGTGAATTCTTTGTGGTCACAGCATCACCTACAACGCAATATGAATTAGTTTACAAACGATTAAACAAGATTATCCGGATGTTTGACTCAAACATCTAAATTTTAATTTCGTTTTCATGACCCATAAACTAATTACTAGGCATAAAATAGTTAGTTCTGTAATATTTAACTTCAGATATGTGGAAATTAAGATTAGGAAAATGGTTGCGTTCAAACTCAGCCGAATCTTTTTAAATTCACAGGACACGTGACATATAGCGCATTACTATTTTTCGTATCATTCTCTCATCTCTCACTGTATTATTTGACATGGAAAATGTAGTATATATTTTGTCAACTAAAAGGGAATGTTTATAAAGAATCATAATTTGCTTCGAAAGAAAAAATATTTGAATGAAAATAATAAGTATTTAAAAATGTAGAGACGTAATGCTACTCACCATTGTTTTCAAATGGTTTGAAGAATTATTTTCTCAAATCTTTAAAATTAATGGTTCAATATCACATATTTAATTTTTTTTTCCTTCTGAAATTTCTTATAATAATTCAAATGTTCGAGAAACAGACACTCCTACAAGCCTTAGACATCAAGGCATCAGAATAACTACAAAACAGGACAGACCCCTGATCACAAATCAGCACCCATATAAACTCATTTCCTTTCCTTCTCTCCGGTAAATGGAGGCAGTGGCAAAGCATTACCATGGAAGACAGATTAGAGGAAACGGCTTTCATTCACGAAGAATTCAAATAACCAAGAAGAAGGTCCCGTCGCAATATCACATATTTAATAGCGTGAAGGTTTTCTAGATAAATGATTTATATGTTTTTTTTTTTGCCTTAGATTGAAGTTGTCAGATCCTGAGTTTCACATCACGAAACAGTGAGTTTATAAGTGGTTAAGATAATGGAAAATAATTGTACTAAAATATTCATGAGTCATGACCACGTCCAATGAACCTTTACCCGCAAAACTTCAAACAAGAAAAGTTAAATCTGTGCGAAAGAGTTGCTCATTTAGATTTGACCAAAAAAATAAAAAGAGTTGCTCATTAGATTTCTCCTTTTTATCGTACCATCGCATACATTATTGGATGTTTAATGTTAAAACGTAAATGTGCTTAGACCTAAATGTACTGTTTGATTTATTTTAATTTTTATTTGCAAGTAAAACAACAAACAAGAACGATGTTTTCATAATGTCATCTACCAGTTTATTTTGAAAAAAAAAGCACAATATAAATTATATCGTGGTTCGAAAAGTAAGAGATCATAAACAAAACAAAATATGCCCTTCTTCAAAAAAAAAAAAAAAAATTTAAAAAAGTTTTGAGATCAGATTATTTTAAGATAACAAAACAGTTTTAGTGATTAGATGTGGCCGGCCTAATGGTATATGTTAATGGTGGTACTTTGTCATTATATTTATACCAATCAAATACTTATATATGTATATATATATTAATTCCATTAAATCTTCGACATATTGATAATTTGTATTCGAGAGGTTATATGGGTAATATCCTATTATACTTTGAAACTTTATAAAACATGAAAAGATTCGAGAGCAGCGCTCATAATCTGCGGGAAAATATTGATGGTATGAATCTTTAGCATAAAATATATCGGAGATGAGACAAATATTCACAGATCCTTTACAAATATACATCGACAGATTTATATATTTTATTGGGGAAAATCACATAAAAAACCTTGAAAGTGTCACTTACTAACACTTTAAACCTTGAAGTTTTTTTGCTAGCACTTTTAACCTTCAAAGTGACATTTTTATCATAAAAACCCTCCAAACAAGAAAAATGACCGGTTGAACAGGTTAAAAACAGTTTTTTTTTCAAAAAATAATTATTTAATTAATAAAATAAACAAAAAAATTAATAAAAATCGAAAAATTTAACAAAAAGCTCACAAATTAAAAAATGAGAAAAATAAATAAATATTTAAAAATTAAATAAAAAATAACAAAAAATTCAAAAAATAAATAAGATCAAATTAAAATGGAGAAAAATAAAAAATAAATCAGAAATTAAAAAAAAAAAGTGAAATTTTTTGAAACTGTTTTTTAAATTTTTATTTTTATTTTTTTAGTATTTATTTTTTATTTTATAAAATTTTAAACCCTAATTCCAAAACCTCACCCCTTAACTCTAAACCCTAATGTTTGGATTAATTAACCCAAGGGGTATAAGTGTATATTTACCTCTTTAATGAAACTTATTTTTGTGACTTTGAGCCTTGAATACTAGTTTGAGAACAAAAATTTGGTTTGGTGTTATCTTAGTCTTTTTTTTTATGAACACATATCTCCAATGATAATTTCTGACATTATATTTTAAAATGAAAAAAAAACTTTTTGAATTTTCAATTTTTTGAAATTTATTATTATTTTTTCTGTATTTTAATTTGATCTTATTTATTTTTTAATTTTTAGTTATTTTTTATTTAATTTTATAAATCTTTATTTATTTTCTCACTTTTTTTAATTTATGAGTTTTTTGTTAATTTTTCAATTTTTTTTTGTTTATTTATTAATTAAATAATTATTTTTTGAAAAAAAAACTGTTTTTAACCTGTTCAGCAGGTCATTTTTCTTCTTTTGAGGTTTTTTATGATAAAAATGTCACTTTGAAGGTTAAAAGTGTTAGTGAAAAAACTTCAAAGTTTAAAGTGCTAGTAAGTGACACTTTCAAAGTTTTTTATGCGATTTGAGCCTATTTTATTGTAGGCAACATTATATTTTTGTTTGTGTAACCAATAAAATAAAAACCCGCCGTTGTTGGTGGTAAGAAGCATGTTGCATGAGGAAGTTAGAGAGATTAGGCTCAATACATTGCACGTTCCATCTGTGAATGGACTTTGGACCACCATGTGACATTTGAGTACTCTTTCATTTTTATTTCCTTTTTCTCCCAACGATTTATAGTTAATATTTTTTTACTGAATTAGTGGTAAAGTCCTTTAATTTTACTTCAGTTCAGGATAGTTTTAATTGGTGGTGAACTCGTTTAGGTAACTAATTTAAAATATACACATTGTTATTTTATTTCAATATTATAAAATGTAATAAAACAAGAATTTCTCGAAATTTTGTTGTTCGTTCATATGCTGAGTTCAAAATCAATTTTGTTAGTTTCAGTTCGTTAGCTTTCAACTAACACTATTCATCATATTATAGATTAATATTATTTGGTTTCAGTTTTGTATGGTATAGATCGATTTAAAAGTTAAATTACATTTTGATGATATTTAATTGTCTGTATATAAGTTAATAGATATTATATATGGCCATATTAATTTTTATATATCAAATGCGGAAACTATAACTTATAACTCCAAGAAGACACTGATCAATAAATTTCTATATAGAAATCAAACCAAATATATATATGTACATTAACATATAGTTACATGTATACATGTATATGTGACCAAAGAAACACTTTTGTTCCAGAAAATGTTGGGAAGAGAATTTGTCGGGCGACACATTTTTGTTCAGATCAATTATTTACATAAAATAATGCCACAATGAAATTATTAATCAGAGTGTTCAAAAGCTTATAGAAGCCTGATATTGTTGAAACCAAGTTAACAACAGCTAGCAAACAAAAGTAGAACATTTTATAATCAGGAGTGCATTATTCGTTTAACAATAAACGTTGAACGTGATCATAGACATTATCAACAAACATTTTGAGCAAATGCAGAATTTATTAATAACGAATTAGCTTCTTTAGGCATTATCACAACCTGTCATGTTCCACTAGTGTTGCATCGATTTCCTATCGACTAAATTTTGTGAAACAGGTCCATCAATTCTTATTTTTTAAAAAAATATTAACCCTAGAAGAGTACTCCCTCTCTCAAATGAATAACGAATTAACCCGAAACACTTTAAAAACATTAACCCTAAAAGTCTCTCTCTCAAATGAATAATGGGTTTAAACATTAAACCTTGGACCCTTTTTAGGGTTAATCAACTAAATAAAATAGTGAGAGGATTTGGCGAAAGAGTTGTAGTACTCGGAGAAGAAGTATCATAGTGGCAACAATGAAGAACATCATACTGCGATTATGGTCCAATCCATTGCACTCGGCTTTCCGTACCCAACTTACAGATATTTTTTTCCTTTCACCATTTCCAATCATATATATATTCTATGATATTTTATATAGCTAATATAGCCATAAAAAATTAACATGTTTTTTTTTTTTTTGCTAAAATGTAAATTTAATAAAATGAAGGAAAAATTCTACAAGGAAATCTTATGTCTGAGCCATCTTGGCAAAAAGAAAGAAAAAACAAGATGGATCAAATAAACACCCTAACATGATAGAGCTATCTCAACCAAAGAGACATGAGATTACTAAACATTTTACGCTTCCTCTTGGCAGAAATAATGTTTCACACTTCCCTATCCAGTCCAGCGAAAACTGATGAAGAAGGAATGGATAACTGATTATGGACCAGATTATTTCTTTGTTTCCAAATGTGAAAAACGAAGGCTTGTGTAGCCACTTTACGCAGTAGCTTCAACTCCTTTGATCCTGCCGCTCTAATCCAAGACAAGAGCTCCGACCAAGTTGTAAACATGGTCGACGGAGCCGTGCACCTGATGAACACCTCCCTCCATACTTGTAGGCTATACTCACAAGACAGCAGCAGATGATCCCTCGTTTCATTTCCCCTTGCGCAAAGGGGGCAAGTAGTAGCGATCGGCATTCCCCAAGCAGCAAGTCTCTCTCTCGTTGGCAACCTGTCCCAGGTTGCAGTCCACATCGTAAAGGCATGTTTGGGTACAGACCCCTTGAACCAGACAACATCCACCCAGTCCTTAACTTAATCTCGAGGCCGCAAGACTTCCCATGTAGTGGAGGCGATAAAGCCACAACCCGGAAAGTCACCTGCAACCCATTCATAAGTATCATCAATATCAGTATGTAAAGGAAGAGGGATAGTGGTTAGGTGAGCGTGTAGCTCGACTTCCTGCGCTGAACGTGGGTGTGGGAGCGACCATGTGGAGTTGACTATGGCATCAGCCACCACTGCATTATTTCTTATTCTCAGAGTTCTTGGTCCCAACGGACCAATATGGTTAATCAGCTGACCCAATGGAGACCAATTGTCATACCAGAAACTCACCAGTTGACCATTTCCCAAACTCATTTTGCAAAATTGGAGAGCTAGTGGTCTAAGCTTGAGGATTCTTTTCCATGCCCATGAGTCGTTTGAAGCAGCCTCGATGTTCCAGAAACTTTTATTTGTGAGATGAATGTGCCAGTGCCAGTCTGCCCAAAGAGAAGGTGATTTTGATAGTAGGATCCAGATAAATTTCAGACAAAGAACCTGATTCCACACCAAGAAGCTCCTGAGACCAAGACCACCTTCATTCTTCGGGAGACACACAGTAGACCATGCAATCTTTGCAATTCCTTTCTTTTCCAGACTCCCAGACCAGAGGAAGCGAGAGCAGAGAGATTCAATACTCTTTATACAACCTTTGGGGAGGATAAAAGCCGATGTCCAGAAATTAACAATGCCAAATATCACCGTTTTGAGTAGTTGAAGGCGACCGGCGAAGGATAAGAGCTTGGCTGACCAGGAGTGAAAGCACGCAGAAATCCTATTCATGAGGGGAGCGTACTCCGAGATCTTTAATTTACGACTCATGAGAGGAAGGCCCAGATACCTTATAGGTTGCGTACCCGAGGGAAAACCGTAGCTTGCAATGGCTAAGGATTCCGGTTGTTGAAGACCTGCTGTAAAGATTTCCGTTTTTGAAGTGTTCATGTGTAGTCCAGACCAAGAGGCGAAGTCATCAAGGCACTCAGAGATCCCATGAAGGCTGTTACTGCTCCCGTCAAAGAACACTATAACATCGTCCGCAAACATAAGATGAGATAGCTTTAATTGCTCAGTTTTCGGATGATACCCTATGTTTCCTGAATCATAGCGAGACTGAAGTAGCCTAGATAGGCATTCCATTGCTAGGACAAAGAGATAGGGAGATAACGGGTCTCCTTGCCGAATCCCTTTAGTGCTTTTGAAAAACCCATCCGAGACACCATTAACCGTTACTGAGAAGGAAGCAGTGGACAAACATTCCGAGATAAGTCTAATAAAGCTCTCAGGAATAGCAATGGCGCGCAGAGATGCGAGAATGAAATCCCAACGAACCGTATCAAAGGCTTTCCTAAGATCAACCTTGAGCATCCCTCGAGGAGTTATTGAGTGAGTGTTGTAGCCATTTACAAGGTCCGTCGCTAGAAGAACGTTTTCAGCCAAGAGACGCCCCGGGAGAAAAGCAGATTGAGACTTAGAGATCATGAGGGGAAGAATCTCTTTCAGGCGGGAGGCAAGCAGCTTCGATATAACTTTGTATACCGTATTGAGACACGATATAGGCCTGAAATCTGTTGTGAGTGAAGCATTTGTTTTCTTTGGAATCAGAACCAGAGAAGCAGAGTTCCATTGCTTGAGTATACACCCCGACCGGAAGAATTCATGGATGGCTTCCGTAACTTCTAAACCTATGACCGTCCAAGCGAAGATAAAAAATTCAGTAGAATAACCATCCGGACCACATGTTTTATTTTTTGGCAGAGAGAAGAAAGCGTTTCTGATTTCCTCTGAGGAGAACTCCTTTTCAAAACCTGCAACCTGGTCGGGGGAGCATCTAAAATCAAAAAGTAGGTCCAAATCACTCTGGACAAAAAGAGGCTGAGAGACAGGGCTGCCAAGGAGATCTTTGAAGTAGTCAACACAGAGCTCATGGATGCCGGATTGTGTTTCAACGCGTTCCCCATTGGCGGTTATAAGATAATGAATATGGTTTTGTGCCTGCCTTGCAGCTGCGTATCTGTGAAAGAGACGGGAATTTCCATCGCCAAGGTCTAACCATTGTATCCGAGATCTCTGAAAAAAAGAAACTTGCCTCTGCAGCAGACAGCTCCTCCCATTTTCGCATTGCCTGCAGCTCAGTTGAGGCGTTAGTAATATTCGGCTGAGACAGCATGTTGGATTGAGCGAGTAGCAGAGCCTCGTGAGCCTCCTCTGTCCTTTTCTCAATGCCTGAATAATTATTCCTGCTGAATTCACGGATAACACTCTTCAGAAGCTTTAACTTCTTAGACAGCCTGAACATAGCTGAGCCCGTTACATTGAAGGAGTACCAGTTGACGCATATGTCTGCAAGCAGGTCCGGACTGTTGCAGAGAAAATTATAGAACCTAAAAGGCTTCTTGATCTTACTCATAGACTGGTCCAGCGTGATTGACATAACAGCGTGATCCGAGAAGCTCGGGCTGCCAAATACTGCTAACGATGAAGGGAAAAAAGAGTACCATTCATCATTAACCAGACATCTGTCCAGCTTTTTAGCTACTGGGGAAGATTTGCGCTTGTTCCACCAAGTGAAAGAAGACCCTCTGTAGTTTAGATCCTCCAGGCTAGCCTCCGACAAACAATCATTAAAGTCTCTGATCTTCTTATCCATATTTAAAGTGGGAGGGTTGGAGTGCTCATATGGATCCCTTATCTGGTTAAAATCGCCAAGCATAAGCCAAGGTTTGCTAGCCAATCGTTGGGAAGAAGCCATAGTGGAGATTTCAGACCAAAGCTCAGAGCGCTCTGCAGGGTCATTTGAAGCATAGATAATAGAGATGATGACGTTGGACTGACAAGATGGCCAGGAGACCTCAACTGTGATCATCTGAAAAGACTTTGATAAAACTGTGACCAAAAGGGACGGGTGCCAGATCACCCAAATCTTCCCGAGTGGTGAGAAGCTGTAATTTTCCGCTGAGAACCAACCAGGAAACAGGTCAGTTAAAAATTTATTCTTCTTGAGCTGATTAACATGAGTCTCAAGAAGGCCGCCAAAAAGAGGAGAATTTTTCCTAAACCATTTTCGTAATCCGCTGCGGTGGCTGAGTTTATTTAAACCGCGTATATTCCAGCAAAAAATGTCCGTCGACATAAAAACTAGTTGAATTTGGGGCCCATGCCCCTGTTACCTTTCAGACCAGAAAAACACTTTTTATTTTTTACCAATGTGAAATCCTGCTCAAGCTTGCTGAGCTCGCCTTCCTCTAGCTCAGAGTCAGATGATTCCACGTCAGAAGAGTCCGGTTCTACCTCGGAGTGGGAAGAATGAGAGGAGATAGAACGACCTTTACGAGAGGGAGTAACAGACTGCAGAAAGGATGGCGTGTTACTGGATTCTCCCATAACTTTGTCTTTATCAGTACCCAGCTTCGAGTGTTGGATGATTTGAACCTGAGACTGCGACTTAGAAGCTTCAGGGGGTAGTTGGGTCTGAGCTTCCACAGATACAGTGGCAGCAATTTCAACCCACTTTTGCTTTTCCTTCGACTTTCCACGACGGGTTTTCTTCCCCTGGGTATGTTGCTGTTGCTTTTGAGGACATCGAGCAGCCTCATGCTCAGATGATTTACACGTAGCACAGGATTTAGGAGCAGTAGGGCATCGCTTAGTGCAATGACCAATCTCTTTACAAAAGCCACAGACCGGAGGCATCCAGGGGCTGGATACAAGGACTCTGCTTATTTCTCCTGAGTCAAATTGGACGTTGACGGCTTCCGGTAGCGGCTTCCGAGGATCTATAATGGTGAAGACCTTGGCAACCTCCAGGTTCGTTTTGTTTGCGGTCGTAGGATGCAGAAATTTAGGATGTCCGACCAGACCCGCGATACGCTCTAATCCGTCTTCATTGAAGAACTGAAAGGGAACTTTCCGCAGTTCCAACCATATAGGAGCAGAGGTAAGCTCAGGCTTTACCGGAACAACTCCTGGTTCCCACTTGTCGACAAACATAGTTTGTCCTTCAATCTGCCACAAACCTTGACGAATGACTCTGTTTCTCGTTGCCACATTTGGGATACGAAACAGGAAAGCAAAACCCTCCATCTTCGAAACCGCGATGTCCCGGTAGTTTTTGCTCCAAATGCCATTAACAATGTTGTGGAGAGTGCCTTGCGAAGGGGGGTCCGAATAGAATTGTCCCATCACAAAAGGCTCCCAAGATTTCCTATTCTTCTCAATGACAGAATTAGGAATCTTGATGCAAGCCTCACCGGATGGGAGGACAAAGGCATCGCCCTTTTTCTGAAGCGGTTTGCCATAGCCTTTTACGTGCGTACACCAAGTTTCTACAGGTAACGAGTCTTTTTTGGTGGTCTCATTTAGAGTCTTCAGCTTAAAAAAATTAACATGTTGGCTTGCAAAATGATGACATCTCTAGATAAAAGTTGGAAATTACTCAGCTATATTCAACTTATATATTGTCTACACCTACTTCCAGTATATTAGTGAATACTCAGTGGAATTCCTACATCTCTAAATTTTCGTTTATGAAGATGATTTCTTATGAAAAATGAAGAGACACAATATTAGAATACAATAATAGTGCCACGTATAAATGCTATACTTGATATGTTCTACATAAATTATCAGTATATACTAATGTTTTATATACTTTTAACTTTAAGTGGTTCAACATAATTATTAGCTTCTTCTACTCGTACTGGTAAGTTCTACACTATATTATTCTCTACATTCTTTTAATTCATCATTAGTTCGTATAATCTATGTATATTGCCATATTGGTCTCCAACTCTCTTGATATTATATTTCACGCATAGTACTAATAAAACATTCACTAGTTAAAACTCTTGGCAGATACAGGATTAACACTATCTAACTTTCGTAGGGAATGTAAGAATCGTCGTAGAACGAATAAGAAGTTGACACGAGATGATTAAACGAGACGCGATTAACGAAGATAAGATGATATAACAATGCTACAAGTCATTTAATAACGATTTTGATAAACAACGTCGTTTTCTAGAATAAGAGAAAAGGAAGAAGGACAACGAGCCACTTGCACTCGCGTGGGGACGCAACATAAAGCCGTACGTGCGTGACTGTGAGATGTGGCCTCTCTATCTTTCTTGTCTTGTCCAATCTGTTCAATGGCCCAGATGAGGAGATACGTTTGTAAATTTTTATAAAATCGTATGGGTAATGTAGTCTTTTTCTATTTATTGGCATGTTCTTGGTGAGATGTTGTTTTCTCCTTCACATTACATTACGTGATGACGACTACTTCCCCCGTAACACGGTGTCGAGATTCAGGCTCTCAATAGAAGACGGTGTAGGACGAAACGAAATGGGAATATTATCAATTTTTAATAAAATTTGATATGATTTGTCTATTTTAAGTATGAAATCTGGTATGTAAATTGTAGTAATATGGAGAGTTAAGAACAATTTTCTAGTTGTTCAAAAAAAAAAGAACAATTTTCTAAGGCTTTATTTATTTATTTTACATTGTTCATAATTTACTTTGTTAGTTTTTTCTCTGGGTGAAATATATTAGAGATACGAAAGAGGAATAATCATTCTTCAATAAAGCCATGTAGTCTGTAGATCTTGATTCTATATCAGATTAGACAAGTTGTTAGGCAACATTTGTTAGGAGCTCCATGTCTCGAAAGAAAAGTCGTCGATAGTCTCGTTATCACTAATCACTTAGGCATGTTACATGTTTATAATAACTATATAGTACTTATTAATTAAATAAATGTAACAGTATAACATGGTACGGGTTATAAAATAGTTTGGTTCGTAGGACCCACGTTGTCTTGGGTAATTTACAAACATAACCCGGGATTTCGACTGTCAATTACTTTCTAGATTTTGTCTGTAATCCCCTGTATATTATTTGAGAAGCATTGCAACATTTTTTTGTATCCACATGTCATCACTAGAATGATTCTTAGAATCCTTAGAGAAATATGTTGGTCCATCTAAATATATAATAATCTTTTTATTAAACCACAATAAATACATTATTAATGTGCTTCATTATTTCTTTAAATAAGATTACGGAATTGCCTAATGTGGCTAAAGTAAGTGTGTATTATAATTATATTTGTTTAATTTTAAGCTATTAAAATAAATTAAACAATCATAGTAACCATATAATAAAAATTAAAAAAAATTATCTATATATTATATTTTGAATTTTTAAACACGAGTATAAATTACTAAAATTGTTAAAAAATTCACATTCAAATTTTGTGATCTATGATTTAAAACTTTTGTTATGACATGATACAAATAATTAAAAAATAATATAAGTTGAAAGTATCATTTAATAAGTATCAAAAATAAAAGATATATAAATATATGTATCATTTTAAATTAAACTATATGCCATATAAAAATATATAAATATCTTAATTTTGAAATTTACTTTGAACATTTTTTTGATAAAAAATTTGAAAAAATATTGACAACTTAATTTTTTAAATATTATAAATTACTTAAACCATTAATCGCACAGTGAAAATTTGCTATCACTAATACAAATTTAGACTTTTTGCTATAACAGATACAAATACAAATGATAAAAATATGAGCAAAAAGCGTCATCTAATAAATATTTATATTAAAATATACCATATATATGTTACTATCATTTAAATTTAATTATATATCATATCAAATAGAAAAAATATTTTTTCGATTTATAAAATTTATTTATATGTTCGCATCAATTTAAATATATAAGTAGTAGATAATGACTTTTTAATTATTCAATATATATTTATTATTTCATAATATGTTATAAACATATAATATATAATATAATTTATATATATAATGTTCATTCCGCGCAAGGCGCGGATCTTAACCTAGTTCTATTTTATTGTAGTTTTTTTCATAACGTACTTAATTAAGAATATGTAGTTGTTATAGTTTTAAAAAATAAATTATAAGAAATTAGTACCGTCCAACTAATAGTTCTCAACTGATAATCTCACATTTTAAAACATAAATTTCAAATTTTAAATGAACTAACTAGCTGTTGTAAAGTTTATTACTCTTTTTATCCTTATATATTATAATCTTTATTACAAAATAAATATTATTTATGATTTCAATACAATTAATTCATTGGTTTATCTCTTTTACAATTAAGCTAATAAATATAATAACTATTATATAATTATAGTCGCAATTTTTTTTGTCATCTAATCAATGGTTAAAAAAATCGGTAAACCGTTTTCGAGCGAGTGAATGTTAAATTACCGATGACCACATGTTAGAAATATATGAGTTTCGAACTCAGCTCGTTTAGCGACGCTGGAACGCCATGCTACCATCCGACCATTAGCATGTGGTTTAATCAAAAGTTAAAATGAAACATTTAACAAATTCTTAATTTATGTACAAACTTTAAAAATGATATACAATTTGAAATAGAAGGAATGTTTTCTTAAGTTTTGATTATTACTACATATTTTTATCAAACAACTAATACATATTTCGAGTAATCTAACTAGTTTTTGTAGTTTATTTTATACACATGGTGTTGTCAACTTCACTAATGTAAACATAGAGCCAATGGTTTTGGTTTGTTTCAAACTTTTCTTCTTCTTTTTGTGTTAACGCGTTTGAATTTTGTCTTTCTTTAGATAATTTTACACTATTTCAACTTTACATAAACTAATGATTGCTTTTAAAAATACGTAAGAAATTGTGCGTAATTTTCTGTAGCTACTTTTATTTCAAAGTCATAATTAATAACACAATGATCATATTTTCATATGCCACATAACAATAATAATTAGTTTTAATCTAATTAACAAGTATGTTGACTAAAATAAAGTAAGAATTTAACAGTTTATAGTACAAAAATGGAGTATTATATTTGTTTTGGTACAAATGGTTAAAATGCAAAAAAAAAAATGGAAGTGTCTTGGATCCTTCAACTATCATCTCTCTCTCTCTCATATGGGCGGCTCGAATAATGTAACACAAGTGCCCTCCTCACTGTTGGTATTTACAGTACGTGCCACCACAATTAAAAAAAAAGAAAATAAGTTAAATCGTACTTGAAAGACATGAGCAGAAAAAGAAAGAAAGAAAGAAAGAAGAACCAAGGACGAGCAGAGGAAAGCAAAGGAGAGGAAGACGGAGACGAACAAGGATAAATCTGAGATTTTGCTTCAATCTAATAGAGAGAGAGAGAGAGAGAAGAAGCTCGTCCATAGAAAAATATAATCTTTTCTCTTCGTTTCCTTGGATCGGATCGGATCAGGAAAGCTACAACCTTGAAGATTCCTTTTTGAAGAAAGAACAAATCTTCGAATCTGAAGAAGAAGCTCTGTGATGTTGTTCCTCTCTAACCGAATCCGTCACGAGCTGAGGTTTGATGCTTCTTGAAGCTGCGATTAGATTCCCTTTGTTTACTGAATCGGAGCTAAGCGTTAGATATGTTTAGATACGTTGCTGCTTCGTGCTCTCCATAGATTCGATTCTCTTGTGGAAAAGTCTGAATCTTTATTTGGAAAAGGGATATTTTTTGGATCGATTTAGAGATGGAAGAAGTAGGCGCTCAGGTGGCTGCTCCTTTATTCATACACCAATCGCTTTCTCCTATGGGGAGAAAACGCAACCTCTATCACCACCAGATGCCGAACCGTCTCGTTCCACCTCAGCCTGAGCAGCGTAGAGACGAGTGGAACTCCAACATGTGGGATTGGGATAGCCGGAGATTCGAAGCTAAGCCTGTTGACGCTGAGGCTCTTCGACAGTTTGATCTGAGTTCAAGGAAGGTGGGAGAAGAGAGGGGGCTTGATTTGAATCTTGGAAGCTGTCTAAACGCCGCGGAGGAAGAGACGGCGCAGGCAGCTAGACCGAGCAAGAAGGGTCGGTCTGGATCTCCCGGAAGCGGAGGGAACTATCCGGTTTGTCAGGTGGATAACTGTAGTCAAGATTTGTCTCATGGTAAGGATTATCACAGAAGGCATAAAGTCTGTGAAGTTCACAGCAAAGCTACTAAGGCTCTCGTTGGGAAACAGATGCAGAGGTTCTGCCAACAGTGCAGCAGGTAGAAATGAATCAACTGCTTGACTTTTAAACCGAATCTGGTTTTTAAGATGAGTTTCTTTTTTTTTTGCAGGTTTCATCTTCTTTCTGAGTTTGATGAGGGGAAAAGAAGTTGTAGGCGTAGGTTGGCTGGCCACAACCGACGTAGGAGGAAAACAACGCAGCCTGAGGAGGTTGCTTCTGGTGTTGTAGCTCCGGGGAACCGTGATGGTACCTCTAACGCTAATATGGATCTTATGGCTTTGTTAACCGCCTTAGCTTGTGCACAAGGTACCAAGTTGAGCTTTTCTCTGGTTCTTAGAGTTCTTGTTTTATTAATAGCTTTGTGGTCTGTGGTTTGCAGGTAAGAATGAGGTAAGGCCAATTGGGTCTCCAGCTGTGCCTCAAAGAGAGCAGCTTCTTCAGATACTCAACAAGATAAACGCTTTGCCTTTGCCTATGGATCTCGTCTCTAAGCTCAACAGTATTGGGAGTTTAGCCAGGAAAAATACTGATCACCCGGTGGCGAACCCTCAAAACGATGTGAATGGGGCTTCTCCTTCCACCATGGATCTGCTTGCTGTTCTCTCCGAAACATTAGGCTCATCTTCACCTGATACGCTAGCCATATTGTCTCAAGGTGGGTTTGGTACCAAAGAAAATGACAAGGGTAAGTTATCTTCTTACGACCACGTTGCTACAGCCAACTTGGAGAAGAGAACCATTGGTGGGGAGAGAAGCAGTAGCAGTAACCAGTCTCCTTCTCAGGATTCAGATTCACATGCTCAAGACACTAGGTCTAGCTTGTCTCTACAACTGTTCACCTCCTCACCCGAGGATGAGAGTCGACGACCAGCCGTGGCGTCCTCGAGAAAGTATTATTCGTCAGCAAGCAGTAACCCTGTGGAGGATAGATCTCCATCTTCATCTCCTGTGATGCAAGAGTTATTCCCATTGCAGAGGTCCCCTGAAACCATGAGGTCTAATAATCACAATAACACAAGCCCCGTGAGGACTGGGGGTTGCTTGCCTCTTGACCTCTTTGGTACATCAAATAGAGGAGCTGCAAATCCTAACTTTAAAGGATTTGGGCAACAGTGTGGTTATGCTTCTTCTGGTTCTGACTACTCTCCTCCTAGCTTAAACTCTGATGCTCAGGTTTGTAGCTTGTAAACTCCTCTTTAGCATACGTAGAGGAAACAAGCCGCTTATGATTTTTATTTTTATGGCATTGAAACAGGACCGCACTGGAAAGATAGTCTTCAAACTACTTGATAAAGATCCAAGTCAGCTCCCTGGAACATTACGAACTGAGGTGATCATTTCTGAGCTTTATCTAACCTTTCCTGATATATAAAGTAATTGGTTACGTCCGTTGAATACTCATTGTGATTCTCTCTACCTTTTATTACAGATCTATAACTGGCTGTCGAGCATTCCGTCAGAAATGGAGAGTTATATAAGGCCAGGCTGTGTTGTTCTATCTGTCTACGTAGCCATGTCACCCGCGGCGTGGGAACAAGTGAGTGGAAATATTTTAAGTGTGTTTGTTAATTGAACTATACTACGCTATGTGTAGCGGCAGCTAAGGAACGGCTTGTGATTTTTTTTTTCAGCTCGAGCAAAACTTGCAGCAACGGGTTGCTGTTATGTTACAAGATTCTCATTCAGGTTTTTGGAGAAACTCGAGGTTTATAGTTAACACAGGCAGACAGCTCGCTTCACACAAAAATGGTGAGTGCTCGCTCATGAGCTTGTCCTTGTAATGTTTTGATTTTATGTCAATAATGATCATAACATGTCATTTGGTTACAGGTCGGATTCGTTGTAGCAAATCATGGAGAACTTGGAATTCACCAGAGCTCATCTCAGTGTCACCTGTAGCTGTGGTAGCTGGTCAAGAAACAAGTTTGGTAATAAGAGGTAGAAGCTTGACTAATGATGGGATCAGGTAAACTTAAAACACCTGAACAGTTTCATCATTTCTTTCCTTTTCAGTTCTAACCTTTATTGTGATTGTGCTTCTAGTATACGTTGCACAGATATGGGTAGCTACATGTCAATGGAGGCAACAGGAGCAGCGTGTAAACGAGCCATGTTTGACGAGTTGAACGTAAAATGTTTCAGAGTCAACAACGCACAACCTGGTTTTCTTGGACGCTGTTTCATTGAGGTATATAACTGAACTTAACAGCTTTCTTTGTCAATCTATAGATGTTTAACGCCTTGGTTTGTGTACAGGTGGAGAATGGGTTTAGGGGTGACAGTTTCCCGTTGATAATTGCCAATGCATCCATCTGCAAAGAGTTAAATCGTCTCGAAGAAGAGTTTCACCCCAAAAGTCAAGAACAAGCGCAGACCTCAGATCATCGTCCCACATCAAGAGAAGAGATCTTATGCTTCTTGAACGAGCTTGGTTGGCTTTTCCAGAAGAACCAAACCACCGAGCCTCTGGAACAATCCGAGTTTTCCCTTTCCCGCTTCAAGTTCTTGCTCGTCTGTTCAGTTGAAAGAGACTACTGCGCTCTCATCAGAACACTCCTCGACATGTTGGTAGAGAGAAATGTGGTGAATGATGAGCCGAACAGAGAGGCATTGGATATGCTCGCCGAGATTCAGTTGTTGAATCGTGCTGTTAAGAGGAAAAGCACAAAGATGGTGGAACTACTCATTCATTACTCTGTTAATCTCGGTTCCTCTAAAAAGTTGGTCTTCTTACCCAATATAACCGGACCTGGAGGTATCACACCTTTACATTTAGCTGCTTGTACATCTGATTCAGATGATATGGTTGATCTTCTCACCAATGATCCACAAGAGGTATCTTTCTTTCTCTCCCTCTCTCTCATGATTCAAACATCAATACCAATGTTCAAGAAATTGCTAGACAGCAATTAGGCGCTTGATTTGTAAATGATTATTGCTTAGGCGGGTGACTAGACCGATTCTTTTATAAAATAATTTTAGAAAAATCGTTTCTATCCGATTTGCTGTCCGCCTAGACCGATTTTTAGAACACTACCAAAACCATCCTTTATAACTGACAAAATCCGTTTTAAAACTGTTACAGATCGGATTATCTAGCTGGAACTCTCTCTGCGATGCAACCGGCCAAACTCCATACAGCTACGCTGCAATGAGGAACAACCATACATATAACTCCCTGGTGGCTCGTAAACTTGCAGACAAAAGAAACAAGCAAGTCTCGCTAAACATTGAGAGCGAGATTGTTGTTGACCAGTTGGGTGTGAGCAGGAGATCAAGTACAGAGCTGAACAAGTCTTCATGTGTCTCGTGTGCTACTGTGGCTCTGAAGTATAGGAGGAGAGCCTCAGGCTCGCACCGTTTGTTCCCAACTCCTATCATTCACTCAATGCTTGCGGTTGCGACTGTCTGCGTTTGCGTCTGCGTTTTCATGCATGCTTTCCCAATCGTCCGACAAGGGTCTCACTTCAGTTGGGGAGGTTTGGATTATGGCTCCATCTAGGGAAAGAACAAGAAGTAAATTATATACTTGTTATTATTCTTTTGGCTTCACAACAAAAAAAAAAACCAGAAAAAGACAGAGACTTTACTACGGTTAATGGAAAGCTCATGAGGCTTGACTGTGCTCGGATCATAACAGAGGGGAACTTCACCGTCGGCTTTCGAGAGTTCTTTGTTTTTGTTTTCAGTTAAATACTTTGGTTTGCTAATTTTATTGTGTATTTCTGTGTATTCCTACTTATTATCATTATTATTATGACTTCTATAGTATCCTACTGCTTCAGTTACTGTACTATTTTGCATTTTTTGGTTCTTTGTCTTTGTAAATTTGTACTTTGTACAAGTAGTCTTATGTTACTGTAACTTCAACCTTTTCTTTTCAGTTATGGCTTCGTTTCAAAAGGATGTATTTATTTTCACTCACTATTTCTTCTCTTTTTCTTTCGAAAATGTTTATTAGTATTTAATTAATCCTTGTTATTTTTCTACGTCTGGTGATGAGAAGATTGTACTGGAAAGCATTATATATTCACTCTGATAATAATAAGAGGTTATGGATATACAGTTTATGTAAAGAATAATCATACGATTACTTAATCTAATTTGCTAAACCATGCACTATGTAAACCTATGTATATGGAAGAAGATCGGTGGAAACCAAGAGCATAGGAATCTTGTCACATAGTTCCCAAAAGGCCGTCAGAGGTTAAGGATTCCCACGTGGATTGTCGAGCTTCTGAAACATCACACAAGTCACTAATTAAATCTTTAGTTCGAGTGTAGTATTGGGTCACAAATAAAAGGATTCTTGGGTTAGTATGATTCCGATTTTTCAGTAGGATACTGGTTGGTTGATTTTATATGTATTGTTCGAAATAAAAAATGATTCTTCAGTTATTACTTTATCCATTTCTAATTAGTGTTCTTAATCTAATCAAAAATATATACGACAGTCCAATAAAAGCTACAATTACCCATCCATCATGTATGTAAAACACAAGGCGTGGTTTTTGTAAGGTTAATTTCCTGACTTTTATTTGCATAAATAAAAGTGGGAAAACATTTTACAGTAAACATTTAACACACACAAAAAAGAATAAAACATTTTACACAATGCCACTTTTTCAAAGAATTTTTCTTGAAAGCGGGAAGGAAAGTGGAAAAACGACACCGACAAAAAAAAAACAATTTATAACGTTTACGTTTCAAAAGTTTATTCCAGTATGGCGATGATTAAGAACTTGATTGGTTTCCCCGCTACCACCCGCAAACGCAGCTTTTGCGGTTGGTAGCGGTTGACAGCGTTTCGAAACAATCATACAAACCGCTACAAATCGCTTCAAACCGCTCTGAACCTCTTAAAATCAAAAGCTGGTTCCAGCTAGCGTTTGCGGTTGCGGGCGGTTGCGGGAAGATAATTTTTTTTCTTTTTCTTTAAAAACCATATAAATACAAAAATAAAAATATTCAATAAATTTTTTAAAATGGAATTATAAAAATACTAAAATATATCTATTATATTTTAATTAATATTATAAAATTTTAAAATAAAAATATTTTCTATAATTTTAAAAATTTAAAACTATAACTTTGAAAATATAATTTACATATTTATTATAATATTATGATTTTTGATATTTTTATAATTATATAAAATGTAAATATTGTTAATTTATTATTTAACCGCTGCTGTATTTGGTAGTTAACCAGTCATAAGTATCCCGCAAACGCACCAATTTCTAACCGCAGAACCAGTCGTACAAATCTCTTAAAACTGCTAGAAACCGCATCCACAAACGCCCGCAGCCGCAACCGCAACCGCTGCGTTTGAACCAGTCAGACCCTAAGGCAACTAACTCTTGATTTAAGTTTGTTTAAACAAATTATAATAGGGCTTCCAAATTAATGAAAAATTGATGAGACAATTATAAAAACTTCAAATGAGATGTAAGTGGTGGGTCATGTATCTCTTTCAATGGGAGTTGCATTTTAGGTGCCACACTCTTTTCAAAGATGCTACTAATATTAGGTAATTTGCTTTTTGGCTTTCTTTCTGTTTCTCCTTATGTAACTTTATAAGCCAAATAATTACAAATAGAATATATTGAAAGCCAAATAAATTATAAACATTATGTTCATATTTCCAAACACACCGAAAATGTTATATGCGGTAAGTTAATAACCTTTGCTACTACAGTGTGATGTTAAAAACAAAGTTACAATGTTAAACATATGATATTCTACTTAAATCCCAACTACATTAGAGACCAAAGAGCAGAAAACATTATACATTAACAATACTTATATTTCCAAACTTTAACAATACACATTATTCTTATGGTTATTCTTGTATCCCCAAATTTAGTTAAAATAATGTATCCTCCCACCCAACCTAATAAACATCAACACTCCAATCTATATGTACTTTCAATCAGCCAAACAGCAATACAATCATTTCCTTATACGTATAAACACTCATAATTAGCTATCCCCAAAAGTCCATAGTTACCCTCCTCTGACACGTGGAATTGCCCTAGTAACACCTCCATTTCCTCCTCCGCGGCCGCCACCACCGCCGCCTCTAGTCACACCGTCCAAAATAGCTTCACCAACACCTTCACCGAGACCTTCCATTATACCACCGAGAAAATCAATCACAACCTGCGACGCCACCCTTGCCGCCGTTCCCAAAACCGCCGGAGACCTATCCCTTCCTTTGTGTCCGTTTGCTCTGAGGCCGTTCACGGCGGCGTCCTTGGCGCAGACCGCATGCAAGTGGTAATCGCAAACGGTGCAACGGTAAACCCTGCCGACTCGCTTACCTCTCTTGCACTCTCCGCAGAGGAATCCCCCGGAGTGGTCTCCTCCGGTGTTGTTGGCGGCGGAGGAGAGGAGTTGGAGAGGGTGGTGGTGGAGAGAGGAGGAGGAGAGGGAAGGAGATAACATAGCGCAGCCAGGATGCATCTGGAAACTGCAAGCTTTGCATCTGAAGGTGTAACCTTTTGGTGATCTTCCACACACGTCGCATTTCGATTTCATTATTCCTCCTTTCGCTGGTATTCAAACATCAACATATAAGAAAATTATTAGCAAAAAAAAACAGAAAAGGAAACTAATCAACAATATCTCATTCTCGAAAGTATAACGTTATATCCGCATGTTGTCGGAAAAAACAATTTTACCTAAGTTTAACCATTATATTTTTCAGGTATATTCTAACGACCAAACCAAATATACATATGTTCCACTACTTTGTATTAAGTATTTTTCTTTAGTGACTCCATTCTAATTCATCAGATATTGTTTTTAAGTTAAATTTTGAAGTTTATAATTTTGTAGAAAGCTAATTATTCTCTGTTGTTCAACGTGGCCAATACTCAATTCTTTATTTTGATACCCACTAAACCAAATAATTATTTTTATTATTCAATGTAAAGCAATCAATTTGTTTTTTTAATAAAGCAATAAAAAAAAATTAGTCGACAATAGTCAGGGTTTCGTTATAGTGTTTTGACTCTAGTCCTTGGTCTGAAAAAACAAACACTGGAACGGATATAACGTTAGCATTAACACGAAAAAGAAAAAGGTAAAACAAACAAAATGTATCGTACAAAAATACCACAAAATTAATTATATTCAAAAATGTTCCGACAAAAAAGGAGATAAGTAAAAGAAGCCTACCCGGCTTGGCAAAGAAGAGAAGCTGATGCTGGTAATGAAAAGGATGTGACTTGAGTACAGGAGGAGCCGAAGCACAAAATTCATGGAGCTGATAATCACACTCTTGGCACACATACCTAATCCCAGCTCCTTCTTCTTTACACCCTGCACACGTGTAGATGTCCGGCAAATCAACTTTGACCAGCACGTGTCGCGGATGTCCGAAATGGACCATCTCTTCCCCTCTCATCAGTTGAGGAGATACCGGAAACTCTACGAACCGTGATCGTGGCGGTTTTCTGTTAAGATCATTAGTATGTACCACGGCTGTTGCGGCGGTAGCGTTTGAGGCAGAACGTCTGATAGCTACGGCTGCGGCGGCAACAGCAGAGTTGTTTGTGGTATTGGAATTAATGACTATCGATTTGCTTCTGATCATTCTTCTTTTGCAAAATGAAAACCTTGAGTTGGTGGTAGAAGCTATGATTGGTTAGGGTTGTTTGTGTGGTACGGTGATGAAATTTGGAGTGGTTATTTTCCCAATTGGAGTGGTAAAATTAAGTGGAGATGAGAGTTTATTTATGGTGGAAAATATTGTAACTGTTTTCATAACATAGACAGGTTTTTCTAAAGAGAGAAAGCGTGTAGTTTTCTTTAGGGTTTCTAGAAAGAAAAGAAGATGCTTCGTAGACTTATTTGTCACTTGTCAGTAATTGCATGTAATTTTTACGTTAAAAGTTCAAAATAAATAATGAATTAAATCATTGATCTTCTTTTAAGTAGATATGGCTTTGCATGTGTGAGGATGTGAGTTAGGGTTTGTCGCTACAATTTCATCGATTTTGAAGCGACGAAATTGTGGAACTATGAAGCACCAAAAAGTCACAGATATGTATATATATATATTTGGATAGAAATGGTGCCTTTGGCTCAATCTAAAAAGAGTAGATGAATCCACCATATATATTAAAACCATTCTACAATGTTGTTAACTTCTCATTTAAAAATAAATACTACACGTACTAGTTCCCATAAAGCTACATATGTTATAAACTGTTTACTCATACTCCTCTATTTTTAAGAGATAAATGCTTTTAATTTTTTTTAAAGTTATATGTTATATGTTTTCTAGATATTTTTATTAGTCAAATTAAAAATTTCAAAAATTAATTATACTTATTGAAATACTATTGGTATAAAATTACTGAAAACTGATAAACACAGAAAATAATTTATTTATAATAAAAATTTGATAGATTTTTAATATGTATAGAAACATATAAATATGCATATGTTTTTCTATCTTTTAGAAACAAATAGAGTATACCAAACAACTATTTACTACATTTCGAGAAAGAGAGGAAGGCAAGCTGACATCAACAAAACATGGACAACAACAGATCAAATGCAAAGAAGGATTGCCAACGCTGTGAGAAATAGAGTTACTTCGCTTAAGTATAAGTCTGACCACAAATAGGCAGGTTTACTTCGTTAGTGATTCCAACACACAATGTAACTGACATGTTTACAGTTCATAATCTCCTTTTTTTTACATTATAAATATTATTCTTTTTATAGATGAATAAATTTAAAATTTCATCAAAAATAAATAAATGGAGTTTCTATTCGTTTTGGCCGAATCTAAGTAAATAGCTAAATCCACCATTAAAACCATTTTACAATGTTGGTAGATTTTTTTTTATATAAGAAAAGAAAACCACACGTACTAGTTCCCATAAAAGCTACATGGCATAAACTGTCACTCATAGTTATTTAGGCCTGGAGTATGTTATTTAAACCTAATCTCTCTTTAGGTTAGTTAAACCTTTTTGATCAAAGATTACTTCATTTATAAATAAATTAAGGTTTTACGTTCCAACAGAGGAAGCTG
The DNA here is from genome assembly GCF_020379485.1 of Brassica napus. Lineage (NCBI taxonomy): Eukaryota > Viridiplantae > Streptophyta > Magnoliopsida > Brassicales > Brassicaceae > Brassica > Brassica napus. Next base: position 8,988,297 of record NC_063439.1, read on the forward strand.
ATACAATAGCGCTAGCAAGAGGCAGTTTAGCAACTGAATCGGCATCGGAGTTTTGCAAACGAGGAATAAAATCAAAAGAAATTACATCAAAGTAAGTACTAAAGTGATAGATGTTTTGGCAAAAAAAAAATTGAAAATATCAGGTTAAAGAGAAATGTCCGACAAATTCTGAACATAGTGTCTTTTGTCCTGGCATTGATCACACCTTCGACCTTTCTTTTGGATTGGACCTTGACGGAGAAAACAAAGACCACGAGAAAGAATGAAAAAAAGAACAAAAGAAAGAAAGAAAAGAAAAAGAAAAATATAAATTCAGTCCTCTGATTTATTGACACGTGGTTTGAAACCCACCAAATAATCGATCACAAAAAACCTAAACTAAGGATCGGTAATAACCTTTCTAATTACTTTTCATTTAATTAAATCACTCTTTTTGTTTAGAAACTCCACTAAAGTCCGCGATAAAGATGGTCTTAGCACCGTTTAACAAGAATCCTTACCAAATCACATTACATGTTGAAATTTTCGTTTGCTTCACCCCATATACATTCTATCTTGCGCCTGTCCACATATGCCAAAAAAGGTTCAAAATATATTACTCTACCTGTGGAAATTACATAACGAGAAATGCTTAGTTCCCTACCAAATCCGACAGTGGAAAATATCACAGAAATGTATTGGGCCCCGATTTAATTCCGATTCTTCACGAGATCATACAAACAAGTATATAGTGATAGCTTCCAAGCAAACCACAAAGATAAACAAAGGAACTAATTTCTTGTCGTAACCAATTCAAAAAGTAATATTCGTTCATAGACTTTCGTTCAATGTTTTCTTTAGTGGTGGATTTACCAGAGTTTTTTTTATGATAATCAACTACAATAATGATTGGCTGTTATGAACTTTAAAATAATAAATATAATAAAAGGATTCTGTTTTTTACAGATCCTGATGAAATATATCTAGGTTTCGGTCTGAGTATTTTATCCAAATGAAATTATATATAATGATCAAAATTACGAATAAAATTCTATAAATTAAAATTCTATAAATTTTGCATACGGGTCCAACCATGGTAACAATTAATGGAATAAGAATAAGAAGAATGGAACTGATTTAGAAAATAGAATATAAATATTTATTCCAAATCAAAAATGTTGAGAAATGTTTATGAATATTTTTCTTTGTAAATTTTTTGAAATGATTGTGGAATTGATTAATGAGTATTTCATTTCATTCAAGTAAAATGGTAAAAAAAATTAAAGAATCAATAAAATTAATGATTATAAATCATTATATTCCAAAATTTGCAATCTAGTTGTAGCTGTAATTCACCATTCCTTTACTACACTTTTGGTATTAAAAATTTCCAGCAATTTAGAGAAGGAAGAAAATATTATAAGAAACAAATAGCTTTTCTGCTTTGTATGCGCTGTAAGGGAAGGAGAAGAGCATCAAAGAACATCAGAGGACTAATTAACACCATAATTAAGATTCTCACTCAATTAAAAGTTTAAAACATATCAAAACTTGACTACAAGTCTTGATTTTAGCCAATTGTTTCACTTTGTTCAATTGCACAAGTTATTCCACTCTGTCATTTCATCTCCGGATTAATCATTCTTGGGGTAGTTATTCTTTCCAATTCGACGAAAACGTACATAGTTAAGATAGAGAAGCGAATAAGAGAATATTTAGCCATTCAACTAACAGTAGTTTTCTCTTTATTCTCATACATTGTTCTGGATAATGAATTATCCTCATGAACATAGATATTCTCTAGATTGTGATTAGGGACAATTCAATTTTCTTTTGTTCGTTTCGGTTTGGTTACGTTCGTCTTATTAAATCTATACCCAAACTCTTATTGAAGTTGCCCCGGCTATAATTCGGTTCAGTTGTGTTTTGTTTTATATATCACCAAATGTATGAAATTTGATATGCTCGTTTGTTTCTTCACCCGGCTGTGTTAACTCAAGTTAAATGAATGGTTAGGGGTGATAGATATAAGTCTTGACTGTAATGTATTTTTCTGATAGTAAAAGAAATATATTAAACCAAGTGGTTTTGGTCTAGCGGTAAATAGGTTCCGGTTGGAGTTTTCACCCTGGGTTATATTTTCTTTGGCCACCCATAAACGTTTTAAGTGGTAAGAAAATCCAAATTTTCATGGATCTCGTAGTAATTAGTCTTTGAAACTAAAAAACTTTTGGATCCACTACGGTTACAAAAAAAAATAAAATATATATATATATTAAAATAGAACTGAAAGTTGAAACTTTTGAAAAGTCATTACCCAATTACTCAGCAACGTGCTAAACCTATTAAATATGACTTATATATACATACTAGCTGACAGATCGATGCAATTGGATGTATTAAAATTTTATATCTGTCAATAACGTACAGATTTGAATTCAGATGGTGACACAGTGATGAAGCTAGCTTCAGTAAGATGTTTAGAGGGAGATATGATGAGATTTTATAGGGTTTTTTAGTCAGTTCGGTTTGGTTATGTAGGTGACTTAATTCGGTTCAAGTAAAAGTATAATTGATGCCAGTTCTCTGATACCCGATGTTTGTTATAAAATAATGATTGTTACATTACGATCTTACACGTAAATCTTTTTGCCCGGTTACACCTTCAAGTATTAAAGTTGCATGTATAGATTGATCAGATCAATCAAACTCGCATTATTGCCTTCAGAATTGGAAGACGATACATACTAGTTTACAATTAATCAGGCTTGTAAAAAGCCCATAATACGAGATTAATACTACTAGGCTTCCTTTCGGCCCATATAAGAGAATGGTTAACTCGTGAACGAAGCAAAGATGGTCGGAGGTGGCACTTTCTTAAATATGAAATCAGTCTACGTTCGTTATTGTAAAAGGGGAGATGAACCTGCTAAGCGACATGTGGGATAGTGACTCTGGTCGGCTAAATAACCCCACGTGGGTGTATGCTTTATTTCAACTTTTTATCCTTGTCCGTATAGTTACTTGGATTCATTGAAAAGATACTTCCCTAAATCGAGGACCTAACTCCGATAAATGCCGTCTCTGTACCTCCATGTCTTATAGTTTATTTATGTCTCTGACAGTATACTTTCATTTCATCTTCTTGTTCTTATCCAAGTATGAAGAGACCATCTGATCATTTATGAAATGAATTTTGCATTTATAAGTTAACTGCAATGTAACTCCTCGCCATTTTGGAGGGTTACTCGACCATATCACTACTCTAATGGCTGCGGCTGCGTTATTCACTATAGACATACGTGTTGATGTAAGATAATCAAGCTACACTAACCAAAACACACAGTAACACATGAATATTTTTTTTCAATAAATTCGACGAGATTAATCCTTTTAAAAGCACATAAAAGTTCTTCTTAAAAGCAATCATTCAAGCAAGCTCAAGACAAACCTTGACTTGTTGACTAGTTTTACTCATTCACAGACTTCAAGTAGTCTATGAACCGCTCAAACCCTTATCCTCTAGTGGCTTTGCTTCTCCTTATTCGAACTCGCAAACCTCCTATTGCTAAAAGCTATTTCTGTGTGTTCGCCGGCCACACAATGCCAAGCCTCCTCTTTATATTCTTTAGAGGAGAAACCCTAGACATAAAATCTATTTAATGGAAACTTTTCATATCTTCTTCTTCAGCGAATAAGCCAATTTTCCTTTCTTCTGAGTTCGATTGCTTCTTCTCCAATACTTCCTTTAAACTGACTCCTTCAGTAATTTTTCCTTGAATGCTCGTTAAGTAACTCGACCAGCTTCTTGTGTCCTCATCTGATGTCGTAGTTCATGTCGTACTTCATGAACTACTACAGCTCCGTCTTGACTATACATCTTCAATATGGATGTTTTGTGGGCGTTCGACATTTTTTGTTTCCTTGTTAATTCAAATCTGAAGTTTGCTACATTTCTGTTATTTCTAGTAACAAAAATTTAGAAGTCTTGGAATTTTGTATAACTTTCTTTTCCATCTCTTTTATTACTGTGCTCGAACTAATTAGTAATATATACAGAGCTCCCTTTCGAAAGTCAATGAGCTAACTTTTTTTATGAAATGTGCAGGGCCGTCTCAAATTAATTTTAGACCATGTTTAAAAAAAAAAATATTAATCGTACATTTTATCTAGTAATTTTAAAATTTAATAACTTTATCTGATTTTTTTAATTATAAGCTATAAATTTAGCATTATATCTAAAATTTTAAAGTTTCTTACCATAATTTATCAATATATTTTATAAATTTTTAAACTTTATATTTTTATATTTCGGGACCATGTTCGACCGCTCGACTTGCACGTGCTGTTAGACGGCCCTGGAAATGTGTAATACAGAAGTACTGTGTTTTTGTTTTGTTCTGTTTTTTTTCAAGTCACTTATTATTCATCTCATGGAAGTTGGACCCAGTACATGAAAATGAGGTGACTTGAAGGATTTTATCACTAAGTCAAATCAACTTTGTCATAGGAGCATCCTCTTTAATAAGGGATGGTTTCTTATATTACCCATTTATTTTCACACTATAGAATGACTTCCTCCAATATTCGTTATACGGTATTGCCAAAAAAAATTAAATCTGTATATAGGTTATATAAAAAAAAGATAAAGAATTATTAAAGTAATGATCAGACTAAGAATATACTTTGTATATCATGAGTGAAACAAATCTAATCTAAGTAATCTTTGCAACTTTCCTTTTCAAAGAATAGTCTGTCTTAGTTGAAATTATAATAAATATCAGCATCTATAGAAATTAAAATGTAAAAACTTAATAAGTTCTTACTGAATATGTTAAATGGCTTTTTTTTTATAAACCATAGCAAAATAAAGGTGCATTGCCTACCTTATCTAATCTAGTATCATCATGGTGTTCAGCTCTAAGCTAAATCGAACCACAAAGTAATGACTAGTGAGTATTTTGTTTATTAAAAAAGGTAATGTGTATTTTATTTATTAAAAAAGGTAATGAGTATTGTTATTTATAAGGTTGATGATATGCTTGTGGAAGAGTTTTAGTTAATGAAGGGACAAACATGTTTCCCATTGGCTCTTCTTCACCACCAGAAGCAAGTTGCAGAAGAGAGTGAAGTACCAAACATATATCTTTGAGAAAAAGGGTTTAAATCCTTTTTAATCGTGCTGCAAGTTGCACTTTTTGTGTTGGTCGTCCAAATTGAACACTAATCTTCATTAAACAACTATATACGATTTGGGTAAAGACATAAAGTAGACAATTGTAGGGCCACAACACGTAATACGGGCTATGCCTCATCACTTAACCAGTGACAAAATAATCACCGGATGTACGATCCGGTAATGTTCGGTTGCATTTGGCTGCATTATATTAACAAACTTCAGAAGGAGCATACATACCATAGTAGTGGCTAGTGTTACGTTTAATAGTATGGATCCGGTCCGGTTTTGATAGGAGTTCTGTAGAAACATAAACAGTGGTTTGCGAGTCCATGCATGATTTACTTCTTAAAAGTACTTTCATGTTTTTTTGCTCGTATTAAGGTGCGTTTTCTCTAACGACTCACGTGGTCAAACGATGCACAAAGGTCACGTGAATCAAGTGCTACTAGTCCTGTTTCAAGCCACCTATCTATGGTTTATTTTTTGCCAATTTGAAGAGATAAGAATACAGAAAGATGTCTCCTCCACTTTCCTCATCACCGTTCTCTCTTACTTTATTTGGTCAGATTTTCCAATTACATTTGTAACTATTACTGGAATACTGGTCACCTATAATTGTCATATCCAATTTTTAATATGACGTGGATCACACTTCTCTTTTTACATGCTTATCTCCTTAATTAAGATATTAAATTTCATCCGGCATCAGAAGCTAATACTTAGATTTACACTAAATAGTATAGTTTTTTTTTTTGATAAAGCACTAAATAGTTATAGTTGGTTGGTATTCATATTATGTAGGGAAATTATCACCATATCTTTTTTTGAAAGCTGGCATTCAAATATAAAAATTGTCACCACATTGCTATATGTTTTATTGGTTCTACATGCTAGTTCGTAGCAAGTGATATAATTGTAAAATAGTTCCCTTTTTCTTCACTGAAATTTCATTGATAGAAATATACCCTTTACAATAACAGTCTAAACAAACCCACTAAAAATAAACATCCAAAGACAACACCCACCTTCTCCTATACTAAAAAAACAGAGGCCAAATCATCCACAATCAAACCATTTAGAGGGCACTCCTTTCATCGACAAAGAGGCATGTAACCATCTCGGGTGACCGGAGGATCCACAATTTAACTTTAACAATTCATTGTGCAAAATTTTCACATTGTTGTTTACACCATAGTAACAAGATGGATCGCACACTTGACTTTGTTCGAGAGTGACTTCATCTCCAATGTTGGTACATAACTCTTCCATTACTAAAATTAAAATGAAAGGTATCATTGCCCATAAAAGAAGTCTAGGTACAAAGGATCTCAACGCCTACTTGGTTTGACTTTTTACATTATAATATAACAGGTTAAAACGATTCAACACACAAATTACAATCGCTGACTTGAAAACTGTTACCTCTACTTTAATTAGCTTCAACTATAAACGAACCCTTATTGCTACTATTTCTTGGATCAAGTGTCGTAACGTGGCAGCTGAACGCTGACTAGCGGATCCCACTCTACTGTTAATTCGACGGCTCTGGCTTCGCCACGATTGTTTAGAGTGTGAACCGGAGGAGCAAAAGCGACCGCCACGTCCCACAAAAAATGGATTATACGAGAAGGCTCTTCTCAACCAACGGCTCAGATCTAACCAGACCAGTCTTTTCTGTCTCTTTTCATACCCGTAGATCTTTCTGCCTTTTTCATCTATCGCCACCTCAGTTTCTTCCTCTCTTTTTTTTCTGAATTAAATTGTCTATAAAACAAAGAATTAGGATAATATGGCTATTTAATTCTGACCATTACTTAATTTCCATTATTTGACTTTTTCAAATTCAAGTGTGATCGTTCCTTTATTCTTGGTGTATCACTCTCATCAAAGCTTAACTAGACTTGACATCCACATATATGCTTGTCTGCTATAATACGTCAAAAAATATATAAAAAAAATGTACTAATATATATCATTATGTAACACAATTTCATAAGTAGTAATATTAGCATGATATTAATGTAGTTAATAGACGAGGTTGTACTGTATTATAGATGAAGGAATATCAAGGAACGCAATTATTTATGACCCTTTTGTGAAAATATTATCGCATTTCTACATTTTTATTTTACCTTATTATACATCTTTTTTTTCCTTTGGGTCCTCTCTAGAAGCACACTGAACAGACACGCATATACAAAGATACGTGCGTCTTTGAAGGACTTAAAATAAAGTGAGATAATGATTTCCCAAAATTAAATAAAGGACAAAACAAATCGATTTTTCCCAAATAAAGGAATTAGAAAAATATAATTAAGGAACAAACAAAAAAGATACCTTTAACAATTAACAAAAATATAAAATAACTCAAAAATATATTTAAAAAATGGTATTCATATGAATATAAACCGCATAAACTTATCGTGAGACCGCCTTAAGAACAATAAATAGAAATAAAACTCTTTAGTTTTCTCTCATCAGCCGCCGCTTTCACTTGACCTCTTCATCTTTTCTTCTTCTTCTACCTTCTTCTCGTACGTTTTTGTACACTGTGCAGCTCGCAAATCTGGATATCATAAACCATAACCACAAGCTTAACTTCGGGGCCTTCAAGGCCAACCACAAGAAAGTCATGGTGATTCTTCTTTTACCCTTTTGTTTTGTTTGCCTTTATCATTCTTCTTCAGTTTTTGATTTGTAGGTTCAAACTTTCAGGGACCGATGATAAGAACAGAGGAACAAGAAGACGACTACATGAGTCCACCGTGGCTAATGCCAATGCTACGAGGCAGCTACTTCGTCCCCTGTTCGATCCACGCCGATTCCAACAAAAACGAATGCAACTTGTTCTGTCTCGACTGTGCTGGAAATGCCTTTTGCTCTTACTGTTTGGTCAAACATAAAGACCATCGTGTTGTTCAGGTCCAATATCTCTTTTCTTTCTTTCTTGGTTTGTTTATTTTATAATGTTAACGAAAATGAAATTAAATTGCAGATAAGGAGATCTTCTTACCACAACGTGGTGAGAGTGAATGAGATACAGAAGTACATAGACATCTCTTGCGTTCAGACATATATCATCAACAGCGCAAAGATCGTGTTCCTCAATGAAAGACCTCAGCCTAGAATCGGAAAAGGTGTTACGAACACTTGTGAGATATGTTGCAGAAGCCTTCTTGATTCCTTCCGCTTCTGCTCTCTCGGTTGCAAGGTAACAATAAAATTCTCTTACTCTGTTTTTATCCTCTGTTTCCACCATTTTTGTCTTAAAAATTGCCAACTTCCAATGTTTTAAACAAAAACTCGTCAAACACATCACACATTTCACTTTATAGTGGATTATATATCAAAATTTTAATAGTAATAATTCAGTTTTGTTCATGATTTATGTGGATATGCTCTTTTTTTCAAATGTTATACGTGGAATAACATTATTGTGTGTTTATTGTTTCAGCTTGGGGGAATGAAGAGAGGAGATCAAAGTCTGACCTTCTCTCTCAGAGGGAAGCATGGGAGAGAGTACCAAGGTGGGTCTGAGTCAGATGAGGCTACCACACCGACTAAGCTGCGTAAGACCAATGCTTTCAACCGTCTAATGAGTGGTCTCTCTATCTCCACCGTTAGGCTCGATGACTATGGTCCAGGTGGTGATCATCGGTCTTTGAGCTCCGGTGATGAAGGTGGTTTCAGCTTCTCTCCGGGAACACCGCCGATATACAATCACCGGAACTCGAGCAGACGAAAAGGAATCCCTCACCGCGCTCCATTCTGAATAAAATAAAAAAAGTTACTGAATTTCAACCTCCATATTAACTATTAATTAAATACTATAGGTAATAATACGCATCAATATTATAAAATGTATAACTCTGGAGGTGAAATTTAGGATGTAGCCATAATGTTGTAAATGGGTCAGTGTCTTTCATTTTTCTTTTCTTTTTATATTTTCTTCGTAAAAGATAAATGCAGCATAATTAGACACATACATAAAATACATTTTTATATAAATATAGAAGAATCTAGGGCTGAATAGGGAAGTGTTGTTAGCTTGTTGGAAAGGGCGTGGCTCTTGTGTTGTGTTGTTGTTATGTAATGTAATGTGTACATTAAATTTTGTTCATACAACAATAATATAAAGTCAAATTATGTATTAACACCAGATGCTTTGTCCACGAATGTCTTCATCATTTGTAAATACTTTGGTATAGAAACATATAACTTAAAAAAAAATTGTTATATAAAAAAGAAAGAAACATATAACTTAAAATATTATTAAAAGAAATTATTTAACATCACTTAGAGCATTTTACAATGTAAAACTTTACTTTTTATTAGGGATATATATCTTTAATATTCTTTTTCAAGATGATGGTTTTTACCGGATAGAAATCTCGAAACTTTAGGATATTTAGTAGAATGGTCCATCCATTTTATTAGGGATATATATTCCATATCGTAAAATCTAAGAGACTTTAAGTAATATATAAATAGTTAGAGTGAATCCACTAATCACCAATTGATTTTAGGTTGGAAGCTCATCTAGTTTAATATAGTATCAGAGCCCGATCCATACAGTCCAATCCGATCTATTGTCGATCCAGTCCAAAATCGGTCCATCGATCCTTATCCGAACATTCTGAGATTGACACTCAAAGAATCATCATCTCGAAAGGGCGTATTAGAAATAAAATGTTTCACATCAGATATTATAAAGGATCCTTAGTAATATATAAGATGGATAGATCATTCTATTTATCAATAATAATTTTAAGTTGAAAGCCTATCGGACTTAATATTTTTTACTTCAAAACATAGTAATTTCATAATACAATTGAGTTTACTACAATTTTATAATGGAAAATGAGATAAAATGAAATATAAAATAAAAAATAAAATAAGTATTCTATTTATGAAATATATCTATGTTTACTTCATTATAACATAAAAATTGAAATGATATCGGAGCATTTATTATTCTAAACTCTATTTTGAAATAAATCTAGGAACGATTGAAAATGTTCTTATACAGAGTACAATATACTGCACTCGTCCTTATCTGATTAGAAACCATCTTATAATAATATTAACATGTTATTAGAGTGGTGACGTCGTACTTATGTATGTTAAAGTCGTACGAGTGTCACTGAAATTTATTTACAATAATGTGTTGAATCGTTATAGTTTGACGTTATCGAGAAGAATATTATAATAGTAGGCTGAAGCCTGAAGGGATTTTATCATTTGTTTACGATAGGCCATATACAAAAGAAAAAGTGAGCAAGTTGATATATAGAAAATTAGAAGTAGAGCCGTGTGGAATCTGAAAGGCTGCGATTCTCTACCACCGTTAAGAGACGGGTGTTCATTACTTTTTTTATGGTATCTTATTCAACCTCATATTAGACCTAATAATCACCGGTATCAAATAATTTACAAATTCTTACCTATAAAAGTTTCATGAATTACGTTTTAATGTTGGTGAAATTCTTTATTAGATTAATTTACATGCAAAACCATCGTTATTGTAGCTCTTAGTTATCTCAAAATTAACGATATTTTTTGTCAAAGGAATAGTATAGAGTTTTGCGGCCGGCTGAGGCAACGACCGGTGAGGGTACTTCGGACTTTCCAAAGGTCGGACTCATAACTAGTTGCACATCCTAGTCATTATGAAAACGACACGTGTCAATTGAAACCACTGAACCCATGACACGTTTGTAGGAGGGGACCACGTGAGACCTTGTGTGGGAGTTATCTTGTTCAGTCTCCCAAGACGTTAAGCAATATTAATGGGATCGCTAAGGACACGACAAGTGGTCAAGATAAGGGTTTGCGATAGTATTTTATTAATATTTTTACTGTTTCTATACTTCACCATGTCGTGCGATTTGTGATATTTTGCAACTTTTGGAATGGAATATGATAGTAGGACATAAACAGTTATAAAACAGTGTTGGCAAAAGTTAAAGTTAAGATAGACAAGGGATGCACGATATAGCTGATCAAATATCTGAAACTAAATAGATAAATTGCCACAAATATCACAATCACATTATTTTTTCATGTTTACACTAATCACTTTTACTTCATTTTAATAAAATATAAAAGTATTTATACTCTAAAATTAATTAATTTAGACTTAAAGTTTATAGTTAAAAAGTATGGTAGAATTTTTGAAATGTGAAATTTAAGATTCTAATAAATATATAAATAAATACTTAAAAAACTAGGTGTTTTGTCCGCACATGCGGGCATTATCTTCTTACGAATAATTTTTGGTTTATGTCTTACTAATTCAAAAACTAATATAATAAATAATTATTAATGATTTAACAAAAAGTTAAATCAAACATCAAATATATATATATATATATATATTTATATGATAAATATTTCTATCAAAATATATATGTTTATTATTGTGATAATTTTTTTAAAGCACTTATATATTAGCAATATTTTTGATATATTAATATTTAATTATAAATAGTTCTATATCTTAATAATTATCTTATTTATTTTTAAAAATATATGTTTTTATTTGATATTTTTTCATATTAGTTTATAATCAATTAGCTAATATAACTTATAATCTATTATTATTAATATACAATTTTTTTTAAATTATATATCAAGCAAAAATATCTAAAATCATGGAGAATACGACACACAAACAAAATCAGTTTTTGATTGATTAATATTTAATTAAAAATTGTTCTATGTCTTAATCTCTTATAAGAATAAAAAAAGATTCAGATAACAACAAAAAAAAATATAAAATTATCTTATTTAATTTTTTTTTTAATTTTGATAATTTATCATATTAATTTATAATCAATTTATTAATATAAAATATAACCCATTATTATTAAAATAATAATTTATTTTAATTATATAATTAACTTTTAAAAGCACTTATATATTTGAAGTATTTTATAAAAATATTTTTGATTGATTAATATGTAATTATAATTTCTTTATATCTTAATTTTTTATAATAAAAATATTATT